>NC_092142.1:1493746-1626847 GCF_043159975.1 Macaca nemestrina
TGGCTGGCACCGGGTCTGAGCTCCACCCAGAGCCCTGGATGCAGGATGGGGCAGTGCCAGGCCACCCGTCCTGCAGCAGGCATGGGGCTGTGCAGCCGCCACTCACCACACCCTATCCCTCCCTGGCCGTGGTGTGTCCCAGGCGGCAGGGAGTGAAGCCCCTACCCAGGCTCAGGGGCCTTTGAGTTCACCAGCTTCTGCCTGGCTCCAGGCCCCCCCGTGCCAGGGGGACTGCAGAGAGGCGGTTCCTCATCCCCCCCGGAGGTCACCGCCCAGACCGTCTGGTGCCCTTGAGCAGCTTTGAGGGGCTGTGTGCACAGGACATGAGCTGCCTGCAGCCCCCCGGGTGAGGGTCCACGCCGGGGCCTCTTCTCTGCTCCTGGCTGCCAAGACCCCGTGGCAACAGCACCCAGAGTGAATTTTAATGGCCCCAAAGAATGAGAGCCGGGCCCCGGTTGTCGCCGTGGTGACCGGCGGCTCCTAACGAACGGCATGGCTTCCACGGTGACGGGAGGTGACATTTTCTCTGGAACAGCCTGTGCTGGAGAGAAGGTTCTGGAAGCTTCTGGGCCCACCTTTCAGGGTCAGGGTCTGCCCCTCTGGGAGGGGCCAGTTGGGCAGAGGAATTGAGGAATTCCTCAATCCTCAGTGGAAGGGGCACAGAGAAAGCCCCTTGCTGTGTGCCCCTCCACTGGCGCACGCGCCCTGTGCAGAAAGCTAACATGCTCTTTATTTGGGAGACGGGACAGAAAATGCAGGATGGTGCCTGCACGGTGCCAGCCGCTTACTGGCCTCCAGGCAGCTGCAGGACGGTGGGGTAGCGGCGCAGTAGCTGTGCACGCCTGGCGGCCGACGTAGAGGCTGCTGGTCTTGACAGCAATGTCTTTCTCCAGGCTCCTGCATGTGCTCCAGGTTGCCCAGCGACTGCTCCGCTTCTAGAAGCTTCTCCAGCAGCGCCATCAGGGACGCGTGCAGCCCCTCCACCTTGTTCCCAGCCTGGGGGTGCGGGGCATGGGCGGGGCTACAGAGGGGAGCAGCAGGCACTTTCCAGTCTGGGAGGGACAGGACCCAAGACTCCCAGGCTAAGACCGCGGCAGTAGGAGGTCCTGGCAAGACCCCATGAAAGACTCTAAGGGAAGTCCACCAAAAAGAGCCCCTGGTCTGTGATTCCCCGAAGCGTCTGCAGGCAGCACAGTGCCATGGGCCTACACCCGGGGCAAGTAGGGTGGCAGTGTCCCCACGCCCCAGCGTGTGGGCCAGGCCAGGCCAGCGCTGTTCTCCTGCACCAGCTCGGTCACTGGAACCCCAGCCAGAGGTACCTGGCCCCTGGGGCTGTGTCCAGAGGCCGGTCCTGTCCAGGGCCCAGAGGAGGTGCAGATGAAGGGGTGTCGTGCATGGCCACCCAGCCCTCCCGGGGCACCCAGCAGGGTCCGGAGAGTCAGCACAGCCCCAAGCTCCGGCCCAAGAGTCCCCAGCCCTCACGACCCCAACCCTGCTCAAGGACTCAGGGGAAGGCCGGGCGCGGTGGCTCACGCCAGTAATCCCAGCACTTTGGGAGGCCGAGACGGGCGGATCACGAGGTCAGGAGATCGAGACCATCCTGGCTAACCCGGTGAAACCCCGTCTCTACTAAAAAATACAAAAAACTAGCCGGGCGAGGTGGCGGGCGCCTGTAGTCCCAGCTACTCAGGAGGTTGAGGCAGGAGAATGGCGTGAACCCGGGAGGCGGAGCTTGCAGTGAGCCGAGATCACGCCACTGCACTCCAGCCTGGGCGACAGAGCGAGACTCCGTCTCAAAAAAATAAATAAATAAATAAGGACTCAGGGGACTCAAGTAGCCGAGGTCACACTGAGACCCCAGAGTCAGAGCCCTGTGACTGGGCCAGGATGGCTGGGGACAACCACGGCGGACGGCCCATGCTCCCTAAACCTCTTCCTGCCCCATCCTCCCCCACACCCCACGCCCCGCTGCTCCGTTGGGGTGGAACACCAGCTGGCCACGCCCAATGTCACCTGGTTTCATGTCCTTGGAAGGGGAGCCCAGAGAGGTGGGGCCTCTGCTTCTGGGGTCCCTCGGGGTGGGCGGCCAGGGGATGGGAGGTGCTGGGGGCCCAGGCCAGGTCGTGAGGGGGCAGAGTGGCGGCCGGCCTCAGGGGTCTGGGAGTTTAGGGTGCCCCACCTGAAGCAAGTGATGCTGCACCTGGTGCCGCACGACCTCTAGGTGAAGCCGCAGGCCCAGACACTGTCCACCCAGGTCCTCCTGCCAGAACTTGGCCGGGCCTGGGACACGGAGGCACTGCAACGGCTCCTGGCCCTTGGCACCCCCAGGTCTTGCACCCCCGCGCCCCACCCTTGCCCTCGCCCTGTGCCCCTTACAGACACACGCACCCCCTGTGCCTTCCTTGACCCTATGGCCCCCGTGGCCCTTTGCCCTCCATGGCCCCCCCACCGCCCACCCTCGTGCCCCCATGCCCTGCCTCCCTGTGGTATCCAAATCCCCCACAGTCCCCACGCTCCAGCCGCCCCCAGCGCCCCGCCTCCCCCCAGCCCCCTCCCCCAGCCTCCACCGCACCCCAGGCCCCCTCCACCCAGCCCCCCACCTCCCTCCACAGACCCCCCCCAGCACTCGCCATCCCCCAGACCCCCTCCCCCAGCCCCTGCTTCCCCCTGCAGACCCTCCTAGGCCCCGCCTTCCCCCCAGGGCCCCCTCCCCTGGCACTCACCGTCCCCCAGACCTCTCCCCCAGCCCCTGTCGCCCCCACAGACCCTCCCAGGCTCCGCCTCCTTCCCGGCCCCCTCCCTGGCCCCGAGTTGGCGGCGCTGTCGTGGGCGGTGGGCGCTCGCCCTCTGCCGGCTGCGCGCGGAAATGCGGTCTCGCCGTTGCCTGGGGCTGACCCCGCCCCGCCCCGTCCTGCTCGGGCCGCCCCGCGGGTGAGCTGGGTGCGCGCTGGGGTCTGGCTTGCTTGCCCATCCCCGAGCAGACAGCTGCACGGGTGGCCTCGGGGTCCATGGCCTCCGGCTGGGCCGGGAGAAGCCGTTTCGCAGAGCACGCCCGGTGGGTAAGGTGCGAGCATAGGCAGGGGTGGGGCGGGGTAGGCAGGCGGGGCCCCCTCCCCTGGGAGGCTGTGGAGGGGGACCCGCCCCTCCTGCTCAGGCTGGGAGCGCGCAGAGTCCCTCCATGCTGCAGCCCCCAACTTGTCCGACCAGCCCCGCCTCCAGTCTCCTTGTGCAGGTTTCGCCTGCGGTTGGGGGGCTGTGCTGTGGCCCCTCCCCACCGCAGGCTGGACCCGAGTGCCTGCTTCAGGAGGCAGCTCCGAGCCAGTCCCGGGAGGCCCCTGTTAGCAGAGCCCAGAGGTGCTGCCAGGCTAGGAGGCTGCAGGTCAGGGGCATGGCTGGGCTCTAGCCCCTCAGACCCCCAGGCTGGGCCGGAACCTGTGCCACCCAGCCCTGCGCTCTGCTGTGACCTGGGCAGCCCCAGCTGTTGTCCATGTCCTGCCTCAGGGCCAGCCATAGGTGAGGGTCAGGAGCCGTCCCCTGGACAGCTCTCAGGTTGCAGGACCCTCTGGGGCAGCCTGAGCCCCACGCAGAGTCCCAGAGGACCCAAGCCTGAGGCCGTTCCTGCTGGGACCCCTGCCCGCTCTGTTCCTGGAACCAGTGCCCCAGAGGCGGGCCCCGCCTCCCTCCTCCTTCCATGTCCCAGCCAGGGTCCCCCACAGTCCTGTGCTGTGGAGGCTGCCCCCAAGGTCCCCCAACCCCTGGGCCAGGCTGCCTGGCAGAGTCTGGATGGGCAAGGAGTGCCCCATACACCACGTGACCCCGTCCTGGGCCACGGGAGCCCCAGCCCAGGTGCGATGCCCCCTACGGCCAGCAGAGTGCAGTGTTGGCCATGAGATGCCAGCAGCTCCTGGGCTCCACTCAGCCGGCCTGGCCCACCCTGTTCTGGGAACCCCCGCAACCCCAGGCCTGTCCTCCCCTGTACGGACCCCTGGGTCCCTGCCCCCTCCCCCTCCCCCTCCACCTCCTCTCCCATCATCGCTCTGGCCACAGGAGCCCAGGCTCTTCCTGGGCCACGTCCCTCCCAGGCCATCTTCCTCTGGCACCCCCACCCCATGCCCCCACTGTGCCCCTGCCGTCCCCTCCTCCACCCCATGCCCCCACAGTGCACCTGCCATGCCCTCTTCACCCCATGGCCCCTCGGTGCCCCCGCCATGCCCTCCCCGCCCCATGCCCCCACGGTGCCCCCGCCATCCCCTCCCCCACCCCATGCCCCCACGGTGCACCTGCCATGCCCTCTCCACCCCATGCCCCCACGGTGCCCCCGCCATGCCCTCCCCGCCCCATGCCCCCACGGTGCCCCTGCCATCCCCTCCCCATCCCATGCCCCCACGGTGCCCTTGCCATGCCCTCCCTGCTCCATGCCCCCACAGTGCCCCTGCTGTCCCCTCCCCCACCCATGCCCCCACGGTGCCCCCACCATGCCCTCCCCACCTATGCCCCCACTGTTGCTCCACCATGCCTTCCCCGCCCATGCCCCCACTGTGCTCCCGCCGTGCCCTCCCCCACCCCATGCCCCCACAGTGCCCCCAGAGTGCCCTCCCCGCCGCATGCCCCCACTGTTCCCCTGTCATACTGTCCCCCGCCCCATGCCCCCACGGTGCCCCTGCCATGCCCTCCCCCACCCCATGCCCCCACAGTGCCCTCCCTGCCCCATGCCCCCACTGTGCCCCCACCATGCCCTCCCTGCCCCATGCCCCCACTGTGCCCCCACCATGCCCTCCCTGGCCGATTGAGCCCTTACCCCTGGCCCTGACTGCACACTCTGGGGCACATGGGAGGCTCCTCGTGAAAGGTGGGCTTTGGGGACAGCAGCTCCAGGACTGCAGACTGACCCAGAACCTGCGGCAGGTGGCCTGGGCCCGTCGTCACTGCCCTTCAAGGGTGGGAGGTCAGGAAACCTTCCAGGACTGACGTGGCCTGAGGACCGTCCTGGAGCCTCGCTGTGACTCAGTTTCCCCAGATGGCTGCAGGCTTGAGCCACATGGGGGGAGGGCGCCCGGCTCCATATTTTGTCTTGAACCTGCTTTCACTTGGCACCTCCCCATGGGCTGAGCCGAGCGGAGCTGCCTGTGTTTGTCCCCAACCTGCAGACCCGGGGAACTGGCGGGACCACCTGGGCCAAGGAGGCGAATTCTGGGCACTGTGACCTCTCAGCCTCTGCCTCCCGGTGCCCTGGGGTGCGGCGGGGGCGCTGCGGCATTGAGCTCCCAGGCTGATGGGACACAGACTCACCTGTGACCGCAGTCGGCCCTGCAGGCTGACGGACAGGACTTGACTGAGTGCCTGTCTGAGACAGCCACAGAGCCCCGCAGCCCTCGGCCGGTTTGGGGGTGGAGACACCCCATCAGAGCCGTCCGCCATGCCCACTGTGTAGCCAGGCAGGCGGCCCCTCCCAGACTGTTTCCCTATCTGGAGTGGGGCAGCACCGGCCAGGGGGCACGGCCTGAGGGAAGGACAGAGAGTGGCCGAAGCCCCCCGCAGTCCCCCACCCCACCTCGTGGGCCTCTGCACACATCCCCTTGGACGGGTGCAGGGCTGGGGCCAGGACAGCCCCAGGAACAGGTGTCCCCACCTCCAGGCAGCCCAGAACACTCACCTCTCTGGTCCGCCAGCCAGAGAGTGGGGCCCTCTGCCTCACAGACCCCAGGGTCAGGGTGTCCATTAGAGCACTTGGTCGGGGCCCAGAGGTGGTGAGGCAGGGCCAAGGCCACCTGGGCAGTCGCCAGCCCAGGAGGCAGGGGACGGCTGTGTGACCGGCATCCCTGTGACAGGGACGGTTGGGGCTGGACTGGGGGACGAGCTGGAGGCCACAGAAGACACCTTGGACACCTGGGTGGCCCCCAGGAGGCTCCTGAACCTCATCCTGATTGGCGAGGCAGTGACCCTGGCCCGCCTGGGGCCTCAGACTCCTCCCTGGATAATGGTGTGGCCGCCCTGGGCCTTCCACACAAGGCTGGCGCAGCGGCCACCCTGGAATGGCTGTGACCCACACCGCGTCCTGTCCCCCAGGACCCACGCCAGGCAGCATGAATAGGGTGGGCCGGGTGAGAAGCCCCTTCTGCTGTGTCTGACCTCACCCACCTCAGTGGCCTGAGGCCCCTTCCTCAGAGTGGCCAGTGGGGAGGGGGGGCGCCCATCACTTCTGTGCAGCCTGGCCCCTCCAGCCATCGCCAAGCACACCAAAAGCAGCCTAGACGAGCCAAGGTACCGGGACGCCATGGGGGACGGCAGAGCAGAGACTCGGACCATCTGGCTTCTTCCAACCCCCCAGCCGCACCCCCTTGCTCGCTTCCACCTAGAATGACAGCTCAAGGAGCCCTCCCGGCCACTACACTGGGCCCATTATTTTTTAAATCCTGCTAAAACCCATCTGAAAAGCCTCAAAGACCGTGACTTTCAAAACATCAAAACATGGAAATGGACCCCCGGCAATGTGAAGAGGGCAAGAGCCACCTTCCTGGTGTCTTTGTTTTGAGACAGAGTCTCGCTCTGTCACCCAGGCTGGAGTGCAATGGTGTGATCTCGGCTCTCTGCAACCTCTACCTCCCAGGTTCAAGCAATTCTCTGTTTCAGTCTCCTGAGTAGCTGAGATTACAGGCACCTGCCACCACACCTGCCTATTCTTTTGTATTTTTACTAGAGACGGGGTTTCACCATCTTGGCCAGGTTGGTCTTGAACTTCTGACCTCATGATCCGCCCACTTTGACCTCGCAAAGTGCTGGGATGACAGGCACGAGCCACCATGCCCGGCCGGTTCTGCTTTCTAGAAAAAACTTCTCAGTGTGCACTCCAGAGACGTAACCCGTTCCCACACCTGAGTGGGCAACTCCAGCCTTCGAACACAGCCCTAGGAAATGACTGCAAATGAGGGGGAAGCTTTTTAAATAGATGGAAAAAGGCGTTTGCACCAAGCTACATTGCAGTGAAATTATCACTGGAAAACAGTGGAAAGAGGCCAGGTGTCCCCCCGCGGGTCAGGTGCAGTCCCGGGGGAACTAGGCCCTGAGAGCGGAGTGGCCGACGGGAGACACGGCTTGTGCCAGGAGGTGGGATGCGTGGCCACCAGGCACTCTCATTACACAGCGACGGGCTGAAGGCTATGCATCCTGCAAGGGGTGAGCCCTCCAGCCCTGGAGGAGTTCAAGGAGCTGCTTGTGAGGATGCAGGGAGAGGAGGGACGCCGCTGCAGCTGATGCCCGAGAGAGCCAGAGGCTGCCGGCACCCAGCAGCAGAGAGGCCTGGCCTGGAACGGACCCCCAGAAGCTGGCCAGAGGCCTGGCAGTCGGCAACGCCTTGGTCGTCCTGGGGAGGGAGCAGCACCAGCGGAGGCCCCGCCTGGGTCTTCATCAGAGACAGGGCCCGGCGCCCCGGACTGGGGGGAAATCCTGGGACAGTGTCACCCCCGGCTGGCCCCAGGTGCCCACCGCCGACCCGGCCACAGGAGGAGCAGCTCAGGTCAGGGAGGCCGGGCTGGATGGGAAGAATGGGAACCCCTGCTGACCCCGGCCGTGAGCAGGTCAGGAGAGAACTCCCTCCCACGGGCCGTCCACGGACCCGGGCGTCAGTCAGCAGGTTCTGAGCCACGGACCAGGCTGTCCCGGGTGGGAAAGAGGGTCTGTGCTTCCGGGTGGAGGCCGGTCCCAGGCTGCGGACTGAGCTGCATCCCCCAAATGCATTGGTTGCAGCCCTAACCCCAGTGTGAGGGGACTTGGAGGTGGGGCCTCGGGGGTGATGAGGGTTAGATGAGGTCAGGAGGGAGGAGACGCAAACAGAATTGGCCAGACCTCGATCTTAGACCTGCAGCCTCTAGAACCTGCAGAGAACGCTGGGGCCGCCCAGGGTGTGATGCTCGTGACGTCTCCCCGGGCTGACCGGGACATCCGGCTCCACCGAACCAGCCTGTGCCTGGAGACCCCGGGGGACGGGAGGAGGACGCCCCAGAGGTGTGTGTTGATGAGTGGGTTGCACCAGGGTGGAGCCTCCTAGAAGGGCAGGGACGCACCATGCTTGGGGAATGGCCTAGGGGGGCCTCAGGAAGGGGGTTGGGGGTGGTGGAGCCTCAGCCAGCACCCCATGCCGTCCAGCCCCACAGGCACGTACTATGCCTGGACCTGCCTTCTGATGGGGCCCTGTTGGGTCCCAGACCCCGTGCAAGCATCTCACTTTCCTGTCCATGCTGCCGCTGGTGGCCGGGAGGCCATATGTCCCAGCCACAGCGGCAGATGCTCTCCAGGCCGGCTAGGGGACACCAGCCCTCACGGCAAGTGGGGAGCAGTGCACTGTTTCGGGGGCTCTGAAGCCCGACCTGGCCGACTTGAAGCGTCCAGGGCTCACCATCTCCCTTGTGGTTGAGGAGTATCTGGGAGAACCGTCAAATCCCCGATGTATCAGCTTGGCTTTATCTCCAAAACCTCCTACCATTTTCCAGAGAACAAAATTAAAGAGAATTTAGCAGAGATTTGTCGTCTGCCAGAGCAGGGCCAGGGACAGGCTGATGTGGTGAAGGTGATGGACACACTTCCAGCCCCACTCCATCCCAGAGGCTCGGAGCCCGAAGCAAGGACGACTCCCAGGTGACTGGGTGCCAGGCGAGTGGCCCACGAGCCGGGGGTCCCCAGGCTCCAAGACGTGCCCCTCCCCTTGGCACACAGATGAGGAAGCTGAAGCTCCAAGAGGCCAGGTGGTTTCTCCCTGATACGCAGCAGCCAGCAGGTCTGCAGCACGGCCTCAAACCCAGACACCCCCGCAGGGGCTGTCACAGCTGTCCGAGGGCTGGTCACTCTCCAGGAGCTGTGGCCGCATCTTCCGGGGACCCAGCCCCAGGACAAGGTGGAGGCAGCCCAGGGGGCCGACCCTCACTGAACCCCCGAGAAAATCCAGTGCCCAAGGCTGGAGTAACCTCAGCCCCACTCACCACCCTCACCCCACTCACCACCCTTACCCCTACTCTACCACCCCCACTCCACTCACCACCCTCACCCCACTCACCACCCTCACCCCACTCATGACCCTCACCCCTACTCTACCACCCTCACCCCTACTCTAGCCACCCCCATGCCACTCACCACCCTCACCCCATTCACCACCCTCACCCCACTCACCACCCTCACCCCTACTCACCACCACCACTCCACTCACCACCCTCACCCCACTCACCACCCTCACCCCACTCACCACCGCCACTCCACTCACCACCCTCACCCCACTCACCACCCTCACCCCACTCACCACCCTCACCCCTACTCTACCACCCCCACTCCACTCACCACCCTCACCCCACTCACCACCCTCACCCCACTCACCACCCTCACCCCACTCACCACCCTCACTCCACTCACCACCCTCACCCCACTCACCACCCTCACCCCACTCATGACCCTCACCCCTACTCTACCACCCTCACCCCTACTCTACCACCCCCATGCCACTCACCACCCTCACCCCACTCACCACCCTTACCCCTACTCACCACCCGCCACTCCACTCACCACCCTCACCCCACTCACCACCCTCACCCCTACTCTACCACCCCCACTCCACTCACCACCCTCACCCCACTCACCACCCTCACCCCTACTCTACCACCCCCACTCCACTCACCACCCTCACCCCACTCACCACCCTCACCCCACTCACCACCCTCACCCCACTCACCACCCTCACTCCACTCACCACCCTCACCCCACTCACCACCCTCACCCCACTCATGACCCTCACCCCTACTCTACCACCCCCAATGCCACTCACCACCCTCACCCCACTCACCACCCTCACCCCACTCACCACCCTCACCCCTACTCTACCACCCCCACCCCACTCACCACCCTCACCCCACTCACCACCCTCACCCCACACACCACCCTCACCCCCACACACCACCCTCACCCCTACTAACCACCCTCACCGCACTCACCACCCCCACTCCACTCACCACCCCCACCCCACTCACCACCCTCACTCCACTCACCACCCCCACTCCACTCACAACCCTCACCCCTACTCTACCACCCTCACCCCTACTCTACCACCCAAACGCCACTCACTACCCCCACTCCACTCACCACCCTCACCCCCACTCACCCACCCCCACCCCACTCACCACCCCCACCCCCACTTGCCACCCTCACCCCTACTCATCACCCTCACTCCACTCACAACCCTCACCCCTACTCTACTACCCCCACTCCACTCACCACCCTCACCCCTACTCACCACCCTCACCCCACTCACCACCCTCACCCCACTCACCACCCTCACCCCTACTCTACCACCCCCATGCCACTCACCACCCCCACTCCACTCACCACCCTCACTCCTGTTCACCACCCTCACCCCACTCACCACCCTCACCCCACTCACCACCCTCACCCCTACTCTACCACCACCACCCCCACTCACCACCCTCACCCCTACTCACCACCTTCAGCCCACTCACAACCCTCACCCCTACTCTACCACCACCACTCCACTCACCACCCTCACCCCTACTCTACCACCCCCACCCCTACTCTACCACCGTTACCGCACTCACCAGCCTCACCCCCACTCACCAGCCTCACCCCACTCACCAGCCCTCCAGACACAGGGCCCCCAGCACCCCTTCCCCTGGGGAGCGGAAGGCCAAAGTGAGCGTCAGAGCCCAGTAGCTGCTGGCTAGCGAGGGGAGGCGTGTCCCACGGGCCAGGCGAGGGCGAGATCCTGTTCCCAGAGGGGAGCCCCGACCTCCCTGATGAGCCTCCTCCAAGTTCAGTCCTGTATCCCCTGTCCGTCCGGATTCTTGTGATACTAATTTATGTACTTTACTCACATTTTCACACACAGCTCCGCCCGCCTCTCCCTGTGGACGACACATCCCGGTGAATCGTGGGGTCCCCACCCTCCCAGCCCCGCTGGGCCTGTTTGCTCTGCCCACGCCTGAGCCATTGAGGGCAGGGGTGGGGGCTGCTTCCTGGGGTCCGCCCACACCTCGGCTTTACCAGCTGTGGATGGCCCCCAGGGACCCTGGGTGGGCTCTGGCAGCCCGTAGGTCTGTGTCCACCTCTGGTCCACCTCCGCTGCACACCCGGGACCTCAGGCCAGCCACCCACCACGCATGGAATGTGGTTTCTGACGGGAACAGACAGGTCCCACCACCACTGTCCTGCCCACCCCACACCCCGTCATCAGGCAGAGCCAATGGCACAGCCTCCAGGATCCTAGGATGGGGTGCCCATCACCCTGTCTCTCTTGCTGGCGGAGCTGAGGGAGCAATCGGGGAGAAGCAGGGACTCCAGCCCCCTGTGGAGCCCCACGGAGGTCCCGGGTACAGGGTGGGTTTCTGTCGGCCTCCGTCTCACCTGCTCCAAGCAGCATGACCTCAGGGGACCTCAGCTGCACCCTCAAGGCCAGAGTCCCGGGGTCTGCTGAGGGGGCAGCAGGCCCTGGAGTGCTAGAGGGTGAGGATGGACGCCTCCTCCCCCAGCCCCTCCTGGCTGGCCTCTGGGTGTGGCTACATTCCCTGGTCTCTGTTCTCTGGCACTCCCTGGCATGTGGGTGGCCGGGGCACCTGTGGGCCGTGTTGGCGAAGGCGCCAGGGAGGGGCCGCTGTCGAGCTCTAGCGCGTCTGGGGTTAAGAGGCTCCAGTCTGGCTTCTGAAGATGCTCTGGGCAGGCAGAGCCCATCAGCTGCTGCCGCGAGATAAGGCCTGGGGGGTGGTTTGCAGAGCAGGCACCGAGGACCGAGAGAGTGCGTGTTCTCCCACCCGACTGTCACACCCCCACCCGCCCCACGCCCCTGGTCCTGCCCCTGGGAGGCCACCGGTCAAGGACACACAGCTGCCCTGGAGCCAGTACCTGGGCGAGCCCTGCCCCCTGCACACGGTGTGTGACTGCTAACAGATGCCTGCCCTCTGTGCCTGGACCTCAAGCCGGGAGACCCACGCCACATCGCAGGCTGTGGGCAGCACTGAGCCCCTGTGGCTTCTGTCCTCCTGCCACCAGCCTCTTGTTCTAGGGCCACCTGAGGCTTGCTCAGCAGAACCATGGAGGAGACCCACACTCCCCCACAGGCTGGGGTGGAGTCGGGGTCCCTGGGGGACCTGAGATAAGGAGTCCTTCTCTTGGGGTGTTGGGGGGCCTGACGCCCAACAGGGCTGGGTTGTACCAAGGCACATGACTGGGCAAGAGAGTGGGAGGCCGAGGCCAGAGGACGGTTTGAGCCCAGGAATTAGAAACCTGCCTGGGCAACATAGGGAGACCCCATCTGTACAGAAAATTTCTAAAATGAAAAACTTTAGCCTGCCGTGGTGGTGCACGTCCGGGTCCCAGCTACTCGGGAGGCTGAGGCGGGAGAATAGTTTGAGCCCAGGAGGTCAAGGCTGCAGTAAGCTGAGGTCGTGCAACTGCACTCCAGCCTGGGTGACAGAGGGAGACTCTGTCTCAAAAAAAATAAAAAGGAAAAACTGTCGTCCCATGCGCAGTGTGATCCGGCAGGGGGACCCTACGCCCCAATCACACCCCCACATGGGGTCCCAACAAGCACCTTCTTGTGGCTTCCCAAGCCGCAGGGGGCCCCCGCACCTTGTCCTTCTCCCTACAACAGTGACTGCCAACTGGGGGTGACTCTGCCCCCACAAGGGACATGTGGGGGTATCTGCAGAGGATCTCAGTGGTCACGACGGGGGGTGGGGGAAGAGGCACTCCTGGTGCCTGGTGGGTAGAAGCCAGAGATGTCGCTTAGCTGCCCGCAGGCCCAGGACGGCCCCCAGCGGGGGTGAGCAGCTGGAATCCCGGCAGCGCCCAGGTGGGGAGGCCTCCCCGGGGACAGCCCCCTTTCCTGCTGGAGGCTGTGAGGGAACAGTGGGAAAGGGGCCCACGCTCCCAAGAACTGCGCACTCCCCGTGCTCAGCAGGCCCGAGGGCAACCCCAGTGTATCGGAGGGGACGCCAGGTCTGTGGGCAGCAGGCGGAGAGCCTGGCCAGGCTCTCATGTGCTCACCGCCAGTGCCAGCCTGGAAATGGACCTGGAGGGGCCGGGCTCCACCCAGCACTTAGACCAAAGAGCCCTGAAAATAGATGCAGAGAAAGTTGGCCGCCAGGCTCCCAGGCCCCAGAGGTCCTCCCGGGAGCGGGACGTGGCCAGGAGCCACTTAGCTGATGGAGCGGGGCCTTCGGAGCTGTGCTGTGGTCTCCACCTCTCCACCCAGCAAGCAAACGGCCTGAGGGTGCCGGAGGGAGCAAGGTCACTGCGCCTGGCCCCTTCCCCGCCCCCGCCCACCCCTGCTCCCCCGGCCTCCCCCGTTCACTCTCCCCGCCACTCTCTCCAACTCAGGGTCCTCAGCCCCCAGGACGCCCTCCCGGACCTCCAGCCCATGACCTATGGTCCAAGGGGCCCTCCCCGCCCCCACCTTTCTTTCCACAGGGGCGGCCTTGCCTTGGAGCCCCCACACCCTCCCCTCTCCCCTGCCTGGGTGACAGATCACCTTCACCCTGCACCCCCAGGCCCAGGACGGCTGAAGCCCTGCCCTCACCCCTGCCGAGGTGGGTCCCCCCAGCCTCCCACAGCTCCGTGTGGTCAACATCGGCCCCCACAGACGAGGAAATTGAAGCTGGAGTAATGGGAAGGGCCCTGCCAGCAGGAGCCTCCGACTGCAGGAGCTGCCAGGAGGGAGGGGCGGGGACCAGATCCCAGGCCCAGCCGGCAATCCTGCACCACCGCCCTCCCCTGAGGCCCTGTCTGACCCTGCGGATGGGGTCAGTGTCCAATCCCTGCCTCCCTGGACAGATGCTTCTGGAAGGTTCCTTCAGGGAGGACAGCTGCCCCCTGTGCCTGGTGTCCCTGACTCTGAGTCAGGGCTGGGAGGGAGCCCCCTCCCCGAGTGCTGGGGACGTCCCTGTCACAGCGTCGGCTGGAGGCTGCGGACTTCCTGAGGCCTTGTCCTCACGAGCCTGAGCCAGGGAGATGGTTGGACGGGAGAGGGACAGAGAGGGAAGCAGGGAGGGAGCCCCCGTGCCTTCGAGTGCGGCTTCTGGGTGCCCGGGCAGACCCCCACTCCCTACCGCAGGACAGGGAGGCGGTGCCACCCGGTGCCAGACGGACCACCGAGGCCGAGGTCTCGCAGGAAGCTCAGCCTCCAGTCCCTGCAGATCCTCCCGGCAGCCGCAGACGTCCTGAGGACAACGCGTCCTGGGGTCCCAGCTGCACGAGGCTCAGGACAGAGCCGGGGTGTCAGCGACAATATTTCCCTCGTTCGTACATTCCTTGGTAATAAAAACACAAGCGGAACACAGTCTGATGACTCCTTTTGAGAATCAGGTCAGATTGTTCCCAAGGCCAAGAGGAAGGGAGGAAGGGAGCCCGGGGCGGCTCAGATGACCCGGGAGGAGCAGCCCCAGACACGGCCAGACATGGCGGCCACACAGGGAAGCAGAGATCTTCAGGCTGGGAGAGGGGCCGGGCGCAAAGGCATGGAAGGGTGTCCCCGAGACCCCGGGGACTGGGGCTACAGGGTCAGGAGGGCCTCGGGCCAGGGCTGTAGACCCGGCTGCACCCCCCTCCAGGCACCCCACCGCCTGCGCCCCCCCCACAGCCTCCTCCACCTGCGCCCAGACCCCCAGAGCTGGCCAGGCCATGTGCCCGGCTCCACAGGCCCACGTGGGTCCATCGGGAAGGGACCAAGAGGGGTCAGACGGGCTCCTGCCACCTATGGGGGGCCAGGAGTTTAGGTCAGCGGGGTGCCCCCACCTCCTGGGGTCCCAGGGGAGGGCTGGGAAGGCGTGGCTGACTGAGGGGCCTGGAGCCTAAGCAGAGGAGGAGGAAAGATGAAGGCTCCACTGCCATTCCCGCCTGGTCTTGCTCCCGTCCGTAAGTAAGGGTCAGCCGTCCCGGCTGCTGGGCCAGATCCTCTCAAGTGGGCTCAGGTGTGAACGCAGCTCCCGTGCGTGGGTGCCCCTCCCGGCACGAGTCCTGGTGGGCCTTCTCCTCCCCCAGGCTGGGTGGGGAAAACGACCGAGACATGGGCCGGGAGCAGAGCCTCCAGGGAGGCACGGGAGGTCCAGCCATGGGTCCTGAGCCCTCTGGAGGCCAAAAGGGCAGTGAGGAGGCAAGCGAGAGGGGCACTCTCAGCCCTGGCCCCACGGTCCCCAGGCCCCTCTGCCCAGCCTGGCACCTCCGCCAGCCCTGCCTGCTGAGCATGGAGCAGCCTCCGCGGAAGGCGAGCTGTGCCCGGGTCCTGGAGGTGCGGCCTCTGCTCCGTCGCGGCCTGGGGCCCAGGAGGCCAGGAAGAAGAGCAAGTGGGCGCTGGCGGACGGTGGGCAGGGCCAGGGCCTGTGGACGGGCTCCAGCACCAGCCCTGTGAGCAGCTTCCCAGCCTCTTGGCCTGTGGGCCCTGAGCAGGTGTGAAGACGGAGTTGAGGTGGGGACCCCCACCCGCCACAGACACCAGCAACAGTGATTCCAGCTGATTCTCTGAGACCGCTGGCCCCTCGAAGGGGTCTCTGGGTCCCCCTGACCAGGTGCCTGGCTGACGTCGGCCGTCTCGGGCCCTCGAAGGGGTCTTTGGGTGCTGCTGACCGGGTGCTGACACTGGCCCCTCTCGGGCACTCGAGAGGTACAGGGAAGGTTCTGGGAATTGGGGCCCCCTTTCCTGGGGGAGAGAGATGCAGGCGTGGCCTCCCCGGTAGCCACTGAGGGAAGGTGAGGTCTCCCCATGGCCCCCGGGCCCAGCAAGGCCAGAGTCGGGCCCCTCCCTCGAGGCCCCGGCTCGGCTCGTGTGGATGTTAGTGAGGGATGGCCCCACATCCACAGCCCACACGATGAGCCCAAGATGACGCGGCCAACACGGCCAGCAGGAGCAGGCCCATCCCATGGCATGAACGCACTTTGCGTTATTATAAATCTTGGTTTCCTTCACAAGAGAGGAAAGGGCGCTCTGGGGCCCCGGCTTGGCAAGGGACAGGCGTCTCGGTCCAACAGACAGCACTTACTCCGGTGACAGGAAATTCTCTCCCAGCGGGGCCATGGCTGGGCTCTGAGCCCACCCGCAAGGGCCAGCCACGCCCTCCCAACCCCCACTCAGAATCCCGTCTCCCTCCTCCCATCTCTCTGGCATCTTCAGGCCCACCCAGGACCCATCTCTCCCTCATCCTCAGGCCCACCCAGGACCCCCTCCTGATGTATTCCACGGCTGCCCCAGCTCCCCGACGCCCTCCTGCTGCCCCCAGCTCCACCTTGAGCACTGAGCAGCCCTCCGAGGCACAGCTGAGCTCGCTCCCAACCAAGCAGACGGTCCTCCAAGGCTCGAGGCGAGCGGCTGCGGCTCCCCCCGCCCCGCTGCGGCAGGCCTGGGGCCCTCCTCCAGGGCACGTCTTGATCACGGCCAGAGTCCCAGAATGCCACCGCTCAGCCCTGGCATAGGCATGAGGCACGTCAGGGCTGGAGGAGCTGCCGGCACACTCTGGCCTGCAGAGGCCCGGCCACTTGAGGCCAGCAGACCCCAGACAGAGGCTCTGACACCACCTGCTTCCCGGAGGGTTGACAGGAGTCGTAGGATGGCAGTGGGGGCTGCAGGCCTGTGGCCCATCTTGTCAGAAGTGGGGTGGGCTGCCTTGAGATAACAGCATTTGCATTTATTTCACATTTGCCATAAGCTGCCAGCCGTCTGCTCTAAGGATTTCCCTGATGATCATCGCTCAGGGCAATGGATTAGCTTCCCGGGGCTGTCCTGACCGCGTGCTGCAAACCTGGTGGCTAAAACAACAAACAGTCCTCCCAGGGCTGGCGGTGGAGCCCGACCTGGGCATCGGCAGGGTCCGGCTTCCTCCAGAGGCTCCCGGGAGGATCCTTCCGGCCTCCGCCAGCCCCGGGGCCCCCAGTTCCCAGGCTTGTGTCTGTTTCCTGTGCTGCGCCCGGAGCGGCTCGTGTGTGGCGTGTCCGCCGGGGCTGTGGCTGGCGCGGGGCAAGGTGGTCGTGGGAGACCAGGTTGGGAGGAGCAGGGGCCACAAGATACGATTTCCATGCTGTGGGAGCCGCACAGGTGGGGCTGGGGGCCCTCAGGGGCCTGACCCTGTTTGCTTGCCCAGTTAACAGACCTGAGGACGCAGGGGTCCCCACCCACTGCAGGCCCTGGCCAGAGAGGGACACAAATGGCCACGGTGCACTCTGGGAATGTGGCCTGTTTCTATGACGACGAGGCCCTCCTGATCTCGGCGGAGAAACGCTTACCAAGCCTTGGGAATGGAGCTGCAGGTGGGGGCCGAGCAGGACCCCCACTGCCAAGCAAGGGTCGGGGCTTCCCACAGGGCCGGGGCTTCCCACAGGGCCGCACCCCTCCCGCTGGTGTCCGGGGCTGCCTGGGGTTCTCGAACTGGGGGCCTGCCGTGTGGTCCCGTTTCCCACAGGTGCCCTCGGCCTGACATCCCCTCAACGTGTCCTGCAGGCCAGGGGTCCTCTCAGGGGAACCCGGCTTCCCCGGCTCCCAGTTCTGACGTCACTTGCACCTCAGCCTCCCGGCTTGTGGGCTGGAATTCTCCATCTTGTTCTAAATGCTTCCCCCGAAACCCCCTCCCACACACAACGGGGAGGCCTGGGAAGCTGCACCCCTTTCCCCGGAACCCCGAGCCTGGCCGGGGAGGATGTCGAGTCAGTGGCAGAGTGGAGGTGAGGGTGCGTTTGAGGGGTGACACCCCTCCACCCCTCTGCCGGGCCCAAGCCGCGGAGGGTCTGTCTGCCCCTCCCCACCCCGGGGACCAAGCGTGCCCCTCGGAGGGCCAGATTCACACATCCCCCGGCCTGGGCGGTGACTTCTCCGTGCCCTCGGGTTCTTAACAAAGCGCCCGGTGTCCTGCCTGAACTCTGGCCTGCTGCGTCGGTGATCAGTTGATATTTTTAAACTCTTTAATGGTGTGCGAGTGACATAATGGGGCTCACCATCCCATAATTGTCCCGGATCAATAGGGAGCATTCAGCTTCAGCCAGGCTGCTGCCAGGCCGCCCCTTGGGGCCCCCCGCCTATCCCCAGCTCCGTCTGGATACCCCGGACGGCACCGGAGACTCAGAGGCCAGGGAAATCGTTTCTGGGAGGACGCAGTTACTGGAGTCCAGAGAGACCCAGGGAGGAGTTGGCTGGGCCTGGGTCCCCAAGGGGCCATGGCCACAGCCCTGGGCAGGATGCATGTCCTGGTCTGGCATCCAGGGCCACCCCAAGGTTCAGGCTGAGGCAGGTTCCCTTGCAGCCCCGGGGGTCCCGCCCAGAGGCCCTGGCGAGATAGTACCCAGTGTGTGAGGGGCACAGGGACGCCGGGGCCCGGGTGACCAGCCAGCCCCTCACCGAGCCCTCTCGGGTCCCCGGGCCTGTCTCCAGCTCTCCTGGTGATGTCAAAGGCCTGAGGCACGCTCGAGAGGCAGCCTGGAGCGAGAGGGGACTCTGCAGCCTCTGCTTCAGCAAAATATTGAAACAGTCACTTCTGAGGGTGACACGTGAACACGCTCAGGCAGACAAGACATTGTTTGGGCCCTGATTATCTTCAGGAGAGGGAAACAGGGTAATCTGTGGGGCTGCTCTGGCTGGACGGACACGGGAGGAGGTCCTGATGCTGATTTACCCCACGTGCAGGCGTGAGGCGAAGATGTCCCAAAGCCCGGGGCCTCCGTGTGCTCCTCCCTGCCTGTCTAGAGACACAGGGTGTCCTGTGACCTGCCCACCGGCCAGCCGTTCCCCACAGTTCCAGGGTGGGCAGGGCCCAGTGTCTCAGCTCAAAAGGAAAAGTCCTAAATTCTCTGCCCCAAGTGGCAAAAGTCCTGGGCCCGGCTCTGGGGTACGGTGTGAGGGAGGGCAGGGGGCAGGGACCCCAGAGGCCAGGGGAGTTTCTGCAAGGGGTTCCCTGGGAGGACCCCCAGAGAGGCACCAGGGTGGGTGCTGGGCGGCTGGCGGAAAATCGCCTCCCTGATGTGGACATCGGGGAATGGAGGGAGAGCGTGTGGGGGGACGTCCCAGCCCTCTTGTTCGGGGTCTGAGATCGGGGAGGACTTGTCCCCACACACAACTGGAACCTTCTGCTTACCCTCTCCATACCTGGACAGGCGCAGTCCCTGGGAGCTCTCAGCCTCCTTCAGGAATCAACTCGTGATCCCCTCACTCAAGGACCATCTATGGCTCCCCACTGCCCGTAAGAAAAATATGCTGTCCCCTTAGCTGGCACCCAAGCCCTTCGATGACCTGCACCAGCTCTGTTCCTGCTGAGGCCTCAGTGCCGCTGTCACCCTGTCCCACCTGATCAGTCTCCCTCCCCCCTAGGCCTGAAGCACATCAGCCCTGGTCCTACCTCCATACCCACCCAGAGCCTCGACCCAGCCTCCCCGGCACCCTCCACGCTCCTCAGCAGCACGGCCCTGTCCTCCTCCGAAGGCCCCTGGAGAGGCTGAGGCCCTGGGGTCTCCCCCATCAGTGGAGGGGGCCAGGCCAAGCAGGCTGGGAGGGGCCTGGGGATAGGGGGCTCAGCTCCTGCTCCCACAGGGCTGGGGGGCTGAGCCTGCGGGAGCCCCGTCCCTGGTTGCAGGGCAGCCAGCTGGGATGGGAGCCCAGGTCCCAGGCTGTGGGGCTGGCTCAGGGCCCTCCCTCTGCAGTCACCCCACCCACCAGTTCTGAGCAGCCCCCGGCACCTGGGGCCAGCCTCCAGGTGTATTTTGCACATAGAATCTGATCCACACGTTGTTTGTTTGATGAGGGGAAAATCCCAGAACTCAGGAGGCCTGTGGGCCTTCGCCTCTAGCCTCCCGAGCGCCTTCAACTCTGGTCTCCCGTGTGCGGCTGAGGGTCTCGTCTGCCTGCAGGTCCAGCGGCTGCAACTGGGTGGCCCCTTCTCCTGGGAGTGGCAGGGACTGGCATTTGTGGTCTTCGGAAGCCCCTGGACCCTCTGCAGGAGCCTCGGCTTTGGGCTTCTGGAGTTCCCAGGTACCCGGATTCCTGGCTGCCCTGTGCCTCCGGGACCCCAGGAGGGAGAGACGGGCTGACCCAGGCCTGGCCCAGTGGGAAACCCAGTGGTGCTGGAGGGCGGGGGCAGGAGGTGCCCTGTGGGGCTGCCCTGTGAGCTGTGCCGGGGCCCTGGGTGCTGCACGCCTGGGAAAGCCCCTCCCCTGCCCCAGGACAGACCCTTGTACAAAGCTGGGGGCACTTACCTCCAGGGACCCCTCCCTGTCCGGCTGGGCCAGGGGAGTCTCCCCCGACTGCCTGCGCTGCCCCCAGGACCCCAGCATCCAAGGTGGGTCAGGCTGGACCGTGGGGCTGGGGGAGGCTGGGCAGTTCTTCCCATCAGCTCCTGGGCCAGCACTGAGTTCAAGTTTTTTTTTTTTTTTTTTTTGAGATGGAGTCTCGCTCTGTCGCCCAGGCTGGAGTGCAGTGGCTCGATCTCCACTCACTGCAAGCTCCACCTCCCGGGTTTACCGCCATTCTCCTGCCTCAGCCTCCCGAGTAGCTGGGACTACAGGCGCCCGCCACCGCGCCCGGCTAATTTTTGTATTTTTAGTAGAGACGGGGTTTCACCATGTTAGTCAGGATGGTCTCGATCTCCTGACCTTGTGATCCGCCCGTCTCGGCCTCCCAAAGTGCTGGGATTACAGGTGTGCGCCACCGTGCCCGGCCTGAGTTCAAGTTTAAGTTGCTGGAGCAGGCACTGCAGGCCTGGGGGAGGGGCTCGGCTCTGCACTGTGGGTGAACCCAGGGCCCAGAGCTGTGACGTTCAGGTTTAGCAGCGGGAGGTGAGGGCGGTGGCAGGAGGAGCCCTGGGCACCTGGTGGATGGGATGACAGGAGCCACAGGGGCTCCGGGCACAGCTGTCCCCACGTTGGCAGGTGGAGGGGCAGGGTGCAGAGGTCCCCATCCCTGGACCTAGAAACCAGGGCCAAGGGGTTACTGTGCACCGACCCCCTTCAAGCCCACCCCCCGCCCCCGTAATCCCCTCTTCCCCACAGCACTTCCTGCCTCTCCCTGAAGCTCCCAGGCCAAGGGGAGAGAAGCGGGAGGCCAGGGCCAGTGTGGCCTGGGCTGGGCCCCCGTTGGGCTGGACGGGAGCACACGGCAGAGGGGTCTTGGTGCCCGTGCCCCTCCGCCCTGCTAGCAGCACTCAGGGGCATGGGCAGCCCCAGCTCGTACCTGAGCAGGGGACTCCCCAGGTCCAGAATGCCCTGGTTTGCACAAGGATTCGAAAGCACACGTAACGGCCCAGGTGGGCAACCAGAGCCCAGGCCACCTGGGGACCCGGGGGCTTCCCCTCAGGGCAGGCAGGTCGGGGTGCGGGCCACAGCTGTTTAGAGCAGATTGGGCCCCCCACCCCGCCCCATTGCCTGGGAAGACAGGCTCAGCGTTGCCTGCAGGGTGGGGAGGCTGGGGTCCCTCGAGGTGGTCCCACGGAAGGATGGGGCCACAGCTAGAAGCCCTCACCCACATGGAGGCCTCCTCTCCACCCAGGCCCTGTCCCTTCCGGGGGGTCTGCAGGACTGATGTGCAGGGAGCGCCCCACTCCCAGCCTGAACTGGCAGGAGTTCTGGGTTCAGGAGAAGATGGACCACGGAAGGTGCTGGAAGACCCTGCCCTCCATCCAGCAGGGTCCTGAGTGGGCCCAGCTGGGCGCTCCAGCTCCCCAGCCAGGAGCGGGGCTCAGCCCTTGGGGAGTGGACCGCCCTGGACCCCTGGCCACAGGATTGACATCCTGAGGCTCCCATGCCTGACTGGAGGCCCCCACTGCCTTCACCGCAGGAAGCCCTGGGACAGCGTCCCAGGACAGTGGGGACCTTCCCGGTGGGGCCGTCTCTGACACCTGATGTTCCTCTCTGGGAGCCCATGGGGCCCCCATCCTCTGGCCTGCAGGGCCTCTGGGCTGTGGTCCCCCGGAACTGTCAGAGCACCGCCGGGCCACCCAGGATCACCCCCGAACTGTCAGAGCACCGCCAGGCCACCCAGGGTCACCACGGCACTTTTGGGGAAGCTGAGGCCTATGGAGACGGGGCTAGACACTGCTGCCCCTGCCACCCTGCTCTGTAGAGGCCCATGGAGACCTGGCCTTGCCTGAAGGGACCCAGGAGGGGCTGCACCCGGCACGGCCTCTCCTCACTGTGGCCCAGGCAGAGGGGATAGGCATCTCCCGCTGTCATTTTGGGTCTAGCAGGAAGGTCCCGCTCCGTCCCCTGAGCCTGGAGTTCCACCGTCGAAGCTGCTTGGGCTCTCAGCTCTAAGCCACAGCAGCCGCCGAGAAAACTGTCAGCCCCTCTTGGGAGCAGGGCTGGGGGTGGGAGCCTGGAGCTCCAGGGCCACCCCACCCTCCAGGGCCCGCAGGCCACGCCTCCCTCTCCCGGCCGTCCGGCGTGAATACCCGCCGAGACTTAGCAAGCGGCAAGACATAAATATTGGAACCCGGGTTCCTCCGCCCTACGGAGATGGAGACGCCGGATGCACAAGGTGGTTGCCTGGCAACCCTGCTGCTGGCGCCCACGCAGGCCCAGCCCTGCCTCCACTCAGCACCTCCTGCTCGGGGCTCCATCTGGCCAGGCTGTGAGGGGACTGGGTGCAGACCCCCTCTCGAGACGGGCCAGGCCAACTCCGTGTCCCCTGGGGTGGGCTTTGGTCCGCAGGCCCGGATGGTGGAGCGGAAGGCAGCCCTGGTCGAATCCCCCTGGGCGGGTGGGGCGTCTGCCGACTCTCCTATCCACAGCGTCCTGTTGCCCCAGGGCGCCTGCCCCCAAAAGACAAAGAGAGAGCCAGGGAGTCCCCACCAAGAGCACCCTGGCCCCACTCCAGCCTCTGAGTGACCTCCGGAGCTCCGGCCTCTTTGCCATCCTCAGATGAAGGACTGAGGCGCAGACTGGGCCGGCCCGTGGCCAGGTGGCGGGTTGGCCTCATCAGGACCAGAACCGGCTGATTTGAGAAGTGGAATTTTAGACCAGGGGTGGTGCCGCCCGTCCCCGTGTGATGTGTGATCTGGGGCTGACCTGGGCGGGGGGAGGCTCCCAGTGAGAGATCCGTGATGAAGCAGCAGAGGGTGAGGGGCCCTCGGGCTCTGGCTCCCCGGGGCTGGAACTGACTCCACGGTCACCTGGTGAGGGAGGTCCAGGTGCTGAGAGCCACCTGCAATCATACGGCTGGGCCAGAGCTGGAACTGAGAGGCCACTGCCCCTCTCCCCACCGCCTGCCGTCCTGAGGGGGCTCTGGGGACTGAGGAGCCCTCTCCCCACCCAGGACTCACCCACCCGGAGTGAGTTTTGCTGTTTCATCTCTGCAGAGGACTCCGCAGATCGAGAGCCCCACTTGCTCACCCTCCCAGAGGGGCTCAGGGCCCTCCTCTACCCCGCCCCCTCCCTCCCCTCCAGGGCCCCGGGCCCCTCCCCAGCCAGTCTGGATGGTGGAGACACCTGGGGACAGAGCAGGCAGAGAGCCCTGCAGGGGAGAGCTGGGGGTGTGAATCTGATGACAAACCCCAGGGACTGGTTCAGGGCTGGGAAGGAGGCAGCCAGGCCCCGGGGGTGGGGCCGTCCTGAGCCAGGTTGGGGAGGCCCTGGGGAGGCGCTAGAAGGTCCCAGAGGAGGGGGAACGGGGCTGCACTGGGAGGGGATGGCGAGAGCAAAGGCCACACTGCACACTCTGAACACCTACTGAATATGGGAATGGCTGGGCAGGGTGCAGGGAATACCCGGGAATGGCCCCATTGAGGTGGTGGGGGACTGGACAAGACAACAAAGGAGGTGTTGATAAGGACTTGGGAGAGCGCAGGAAGCTAGATGATGGGATGAGAGGGGCCACAGGCGGCCCCTGTGTCCCCAGGACACCCCCATTCCCGCTGCTGTCCGTGGGAGCCGTCAGTGTCTCTGGGCTCTGGGTCCTGGGGGGCCCCTGCTGAGGTGCGTGCCTCTCCGTACCTGTCCTGGTCTCACCCATGGTGACCAGACCCCACATCCCAGCCTCGCCACAGCCTGGGCATCAGTTTCTTGCCAGCTCTACCTGTGAGGACTGGGGACTGGGGACACCCTCTGGAAACACCCTCCAAGCAGGCAGCTGCCTCCCCCCCGGTCTCCCATAGAGCCCCCCCTGAGAGCCCGGGGTCCTCGGGCAGACCCCAGGCCGACCCCCAGAACCAGCCCTTTATGGGGTCCCCCAGGGCCTCTGGGTCTGAGCCTGTGTTTCTTCCCCCATAACACGGGCACTGGGGGCCATGCCCTGACTTCTGGGGTCATCCACGCAGCAGCAGCAGAGATGCCCTGGCCTGGCTCACTGGGGGACCGGCACAGTGGACGTGGGAGGATGGGACAGTTACCCCACCCAGGGATCCTGCACAGACGCCTCCAGGCCCACATGGACGTGTGTTGGAAACAGAGGTGATATTTGCCTTTCAAGGTATCAGCCCTGGAAACCAAATGTCTTACTTGGGGATCAGGCTGCCCAGGTCTCACCACGCCAAGTCCACCTCCAGCCTGTTTGCCGGGTGGGGGTGAGGACTGAACCCCATGGTCCTGACACCTTGGTGTGCCTGCTCTGCGGAGGCCGGGTGGGGCTAGGAACACGTTTCTCGTTAGCAGGGTAGTGTCCGGGGCCTTCCCCAACCCTCCTGTCCCCACACGGTGACCCTCTGGGCACTGAGGGCCTTAGCCAGTGACCACCGGGGTGGGGTCTAAATATCCCAGCTCCCTCCTGAACAGACACAGCGGGGAGGCAGGTGCCCTCCACCTGGGGCCCCTCTGTGGTCCTCGCACCCAGCCTGGCCGCCCTCCGCCTGGGCCTGCCCCCGCTGCCGGGTTTTCTTGGGAGGGCTGCACTGAGTCCGGGTCTCAGGATCTGCTTCCGGGAGGATCTGCTTCCAGAAACCGGCCGGATATACATGGGGACACTCAGCCTTCCCGCACTTCAGTCTCCCCTCCACCTGCTTGCCCCACCTCCACGCAGGCTGCCGCCCCTGCTGTTAAGTGCACGGCTACTGTTTGCAGCCCCCCACCCCAGGCTCTGGCTGGGTCCACAAGGCGTGTAGCGTGCTTCACCCTCAGGGTGAACACCGGGGGCCTCATGCCTCGCTGCTGGGGCGTCTGTGCCAACCTGCAGACTGGAGATGGCGTGCAGGGCTCCCAGCTGGTGTGTGTCTCCTTGCTCGGTTCTGCCTCTCCCACCGTGCCCCGGGGCCTCTGCAGTCGCTGTGTGGAGAGGGCAGATCCCAGCAGCCAGTCCGGGGCCCAGCACCCATGAGTGCACGTTACATGCTGCGGACTGGCAGCCTCACTCCAATGCGCCTGGGGTCCCTGTCTCATCCTGCCCCTGCCTTCCTCCAGGCTGTACGCCCTGCCCAGCTCTGCCTGCACCCCTGGGATAGGTCCGGCCCCGCCCCCCGCTCCCCACGAGCTCGCCTCTGCCTCAGGGGACAGCTTTGCCCTCTTCCTGCGGCACTGGACCGTGTTTCCTGGGGGTCAGAGGCACAGTTCATTTACACGAACCAAATGGATGGAGGGCGCTCCGGGACCCCTGCCCCTGTCCTCCAGGCCCCCAGCCAGCCCGAGGTGCCTCAGGGCCTGCGGTGGCCACAGCCGTCCCTCCTTGCCTGTGCACCCTCCCAAGGGAGAGCCCCATGTGGAGGCCTTCACTTCGTGAGAGCTGGGGGCAGGCGGGGGTCCTCAGACACCCCCAGAGGCTGCCCAGGAGGCTGGGGGAGAAAGACCAAGGGCATGGTCTGGGGTCCATCTGGTGAGGGCCAGGGAAGGCTATGGCTGAGGGGCCAGAAGGTTCCTGGGGCAAGGACTGACTCAGGCCCCTTCATCCCTCTCCTCTGAGGTCTGAGTGATGGGTGGCCCCAGTCCCAGGTCACACTGCAATGAACTTTGACCCCCAATTTATCCATCACCCCAATAATGCTGCCCCTCACCCCAGGCTACCAACACCCAGGAGGCTTTCCCGGGCCCACCTGTGGATGTATGCCCCAGCCCCACACCGGGCCTGCCCTGGGGAAGACAGCAGACGGGGAGGGCAGAGGGGGACCGGTGCAGGTCAGCTCCTCCCCAAAGTGCCTGGCCCCTCTCTTGCTGTCTGCACCTAAATCATCCCCCAAGCTGGCGAGGCTCCCCTGGGTAGGCCGGTGGGGGGGGGTGGGGTGCAGTGGGGGTGGGGTGGACGGGGGTGCAGTGGGGGTGGGGTTGGGTGGGGGTGCAGTGAGGGTGGGGGTCAGGCGGTGAGCTGCCCTCGTGCCCGCCCCTCACCCACTGCATCCAGTAACACCCCCTTCCTGGCATGGGGCTGCCCCTGGCTCCAGAGACTTCAGTATCGATCCCAAAACCGAGACCTCCGTCCGGGCTGCCTGCTCAGTGCCTCGTGGGAACCTGGGCCCGGGTCCCTGGCATGTGCCCAGAGCCCAGCACCAAGGAAGTTCTGAGGCCTGGGCAGCCTGGACGAATGTGCCCCTCGGGTCTTCCCCAGGCCTGGGCCTTCCTGAGCTGGGGGCTGCAGAGGAGCCTTCTTGGTGGTGAGGCACCCAGGGGGCAGCCTGCCCGGCCTGCAGCCCCCAGACCAGGCTGTGGCACAGAGATCCCCAGACTCCCTCCCACGCCCCCTGAGCCCGTCCCTGGTCTCTCCTGCCCATGCGCCAGCCCCTGGGATGCTTCCCCACGGGCAGGAGCAGCACCTTCCAGTGCAGAAATCCGGGTGTCTCTGCGTGCTGGGTCCTCACCCTCCTTCCAGGCCTAGGGAGGGCGTCCCGCACAAGAGCGGGCACATGTCCCAGGTGAGGGTCCGAGTGCTCGGACCCCCCTGTGTGCACCTGGACAGGCGTCAGGGCCTCCCTTGGCCCTTGCTGGGGCCCAGGAGCAGGGCTATGGCTGCTGGTCAGAACAGCTCCGTGCTCAGCCCGTGGACTGGAAGCTCGGGCGACGTGTTGGGTTCCTGTGGCTCCTGTGCCGCCCCCGGGGGGTGTTGAACCACAGAAACGTCCTCTCTCCCAGTTCTGGAGGCCGGAAGTCCAGCGTCGGGTGTGGGCAGGGCCACATGCCCTCCAGAGGCCACAGGGAAGGTCCCTTCCTGCCTCTTCCAGCTCCCGAGGGCTCCCGGTGTCCTGGGCTCTGACCTCTGCTCTGACTTCTGAGGATGCCAGTGTTGGAGCGAAGGCCCACGCGGACGATCCCACTTGGAGGTCCTTGACTAGGGCCGCGTCTGCGAAGATCCTTTTCCCAGGAATGTCGCCTCCACAGGCTCCGGCCGCAGGATGTGCTCACGCTCTGGGGGGTCCACTGCCCAACCCTGCGCAGGTGGCAGCTCAGAACTGCTTTGCAAGAGAAAGCACAGCCCACAGCGAGCACAGCCCACGGCCTGCCTGCTTCTGCTGTGCCCCCGCCAGGCTTCCCTCCCCACCGGGACAAACCCCCAGCACCGGACCACCTCGTGTCCCCTCCTGCCCCTCTTGGGGCAGAACCGCTGGGTCTGGGGCCACCTGCTTAATTCCAGAGCAGCTCCCTCCTCTGATCAAACAGGGGCGTGAGATCAAACAATTCATTAGGAACCCGTCCTGGGGGAGCGTCTGCTGCCAGGATCTGGCTTTGACTCAGCCAGGGAGGGGCGGAGGCCAGGCTGGGGCCGGGAGACGCCGAGGGGACTCGGTGGGGATTTGGTGGGGTGCGTTGGGGCTCCCACACAATCAGGCCGTGTGGGGGCCACTTGGTTTGCATGGGGGCTAGGAGGGGGCACTTGGGGGCACGTGGGATGCCATGTCGGGGCTGCCTGTGGTCTGTCTGGGATCTGCGTGGCGTCCCCATGGGGTCTGTGGGCCCATGTGCTCAGCCATGCCTGCAGGACCACAGCACCCACTGCCCTGTGTGCACAGGACACACAAGGTTAACGCCTTCTGGGACATTCTGGGACCCCTCCTGCTGGCCCAAGGCTGGGACAGATGCTGTGTCCACCACTGGCTCTGCCCTCCCAGTGGGACCAACGTCTGCCCAGGAAGGCCCCCAGGGAATCCCACCTGGTGGGTCCGGGTGAGCTCCTGAACCCAAGGGCAACAGCCACCCCTCAGGCTTGGCTCAGAGCAGGCCCAGGCAGGCTGGGCCAGGGGTGTTGCTGGGAGACGGACCAGGGCGGAGGCCTCGGAGGCCTGGACAGGGACTCGGGCTGGCCTCTGGGCGCTGGGGGAGCTGGCCGTTCCACTCTTGCTTACAAAACACAAGAAAGTCCGAGGCTTCGCACTGCCCAGTCCCCTCTGCGTCCACCTCCCCAGACCTGTGTCCACCCCCAGGTGAAGGGAGTGAGGGCCAGTCCAGTCCAGCAGAGAGGAGACCCCATCCTGCGCCTCCCAGGCCACAGGCCCCCACCTCTGCTGTCCCTGCAGCCCTGGATGGCCGCTATGCTGCCCGGACACCAAATCAGAGGGGTGGTCCCCTGGGAGGCTTGCGGCTTCCACTAGCCCTGCAGGCCTGCTAAAGCAAAACCGGGATGTCCAAATGCACCTTACCTGCTGGGTGTTCCCTGGCAGTGGGAACGGGAAGACCCCCAACCGCTGGGCCTCGCTCCTCCCCGGGCTCTGCCCAGCTTCCCTGTCTGTCCTCCGGCAGGAGGTAACCGAGGCAGCCGTGGACACGCCAGGCACCCAGGTCCCAGCCAGGCACACAGCTCCTCTGTCTCACAGCCATGGCCACCCTCTGCACCGGAACAATTACCAAACCCGTGTCACAGGTGAGGAGACCAAGGCTCAGGTGCTAAGGACACCTGCCCAGGTCACGCAGCCAGGCAGGCCATCACGCTTCAGACCCAGATCTGCTCTGAGCGGCCCAGAGAGGCCACGGCCAGGTGTGCCTGGTCTACGTCCGGTGGGCTTCCCGGAGCGTCCACGAGGCTCAGGCTGCCTCTGTCTCGAGGTCTCTTCCTCCCTGCCCTGTTTCTCCTCCAGCCGTGGTCACGCCCCGAGGGCCAGCCCAGGGTCCCCAGACACAGGAGGCTTCAGGAAGCGTTGGGTCCACCTGGAAGGCAGCCACGGGCCTGGCCTGCATGTGGGTTCTGTCTCTGCAGTTCCTGGGGCCTGCAAGACATTGCGAGGCCTGCTCACCTCTTACTTCCTCCAGGCTGACACTCTGCAGAGCCGGCTCACCCCAGCCCTGGGGGCTCTGTGCCGGAAGCCACTCCCCAGGGAGACCCAGAGCAAACACCACAGGGGCCCCATGGTCACGAGGGCCTCCTGCCAGGCAGTTGGGGTAGGGACGCGGGACACCAGGACTGCAGGGCCCCCAAGGGCTTCCTGACACCCACGGAACCCGCCACAGCAGAGCCAGCCAGGCCACGCTGGGAGGGCTTGGCTGAGAGCATGGGGCATGCTGGGCCCGGGACGGGAGCTGCCTCCCCTCAGTGCGTGGGTGGAAGCCCTGCTGGGCGGGGTCTTCACAGATCACGGAGGGCAGGAAGACCAGGCACCTGCCCCACCCCACCCCACTCTGCGTCTCTCTAGGAGTCCGCTCAGGAACACCTTTGGGGAAGGTGGGTGGGGCGGTGGCTGCCATCTGGAAATTCTAGGATCCCCCCCTCCGGCTCCTGCTGGGGTCCAGAGATGCACCGTTCCCAGGTGTGGGAGGGTGGATGAGAAGGGGCTGGTGGCTCATCTTCTCCTTGGGAGAGCACGGTGAGGGACGGTGTCTCTGATGAGCTGACTAAGGTCTGGACCCTCCGCAGAAGGAAGCCCCAGCTTCTCCCGCTCCAAATTCTCAGCTCCAAATTCAGGGACCACACCCTCCCAGTCCATCTGTGGACTCTGAGCCAAGAATTTTGGGTGAGCCAGCCCCACTGCCACCTGTGCGTAGAGACGGAGAATAAAGTCCTCCCCTCAAGCCCTCCCCTCTGAAGGGAGGCCGGGGGGCACCTGCTGTATGCCTGGTAGGCAGGGCTTGGGTGGCCCACACCAGCATCCCTCCTCCCAATTTCAGGGCCCGTCCCCGTAGTCTCCCTGGCCGCCGTGCTCCATCAGCTCCTTCTGTTTAAATATTTAATCCAGTTAAATATTAAACCTCTTCCAAGTCCCAATTACAGTCGATCGATTCTCCACCACAGCTGTTCGGGCCAAGCTGGCTCTGCCTCCCCGCGCGACGTCAGGGCAGCCTGGGGGATTGGGGTGGGGGATGCCTGGAGGCGGGGGCTCCTGGTGTAGACCCATCGCAGCTCCGCCCCCCCGTCCTTTACCTGTGAGACCCCTGCCCGGCACGGCTGCCCCACACACGGATGGCTGGGCAGGGCAAGTGAGCCATGGCTCCCAGCCCTAGGTCCCCTCCAGCTCCCAAGGACTCCATTGGCTGGAAACATGAGAGAACCGTTCTCCGCAGCTCACACCACGGTCTGTCCTGCCCCCCGCGGGGCCTGGGATCACCTGAATTGTTCGCAGGGTTCCTGTTTTCCTAGTCAGGGCCAGAAGTGGATGAAACCTTCCGTGGGTGAGGCTGGGCCACAGAGTGGGGACCCTGAGAGCCAAGACCAATTTCTGTTCAAAATTGGTTTTCTTTTTTTTCTTTTTTTTTTTTTTTTTTTTGAGACGGAGTCTCGCTCTGTTGTCCAGGCTGGAGTGCGGTGGCGCGATCTCGGCTCACTGCAAGCTCCGCCTCCCGGGTTCCCGCCATTCTCCTGCCTCAGCCTCCCGAGTAGCTGGGACTACAGGCGCCCGCCACCGCGCCCGGCTAATTTTTTGTATTTTTAGTAGAGACGGGGTTTCACTGTGGTCTCGATCTCCTGACCTTGTGATCCGCCCGCCTCGGCCTCCCAAAGTGCTGGGATTACAGGCTTGAGCCACCGCGCCCGGCCCAAAATTGGTTTTCTTTTTCTTTTCTTTCTTTTTTTCTTTTTTCTTTTCTTTTTTTTTTTTTTTTTTTTGAGCCAGGGTCTCACTGTGTCATCCAGGCTGGAGTGCAGTGGCCCAATCACAGCTCACTGCAGCCTCCACCTCCTGGGTTCAATTAATCCTCCCACCTCAGCCACCCAAGGAGCTGGGCCCACAGGTGCAGGCACCATGCCTGGCTAATATTATTATTATTGTTATTGAGATGGAATCTTGCTTTGTTGCCCAGGCTGGTCTCGAACTCCTGGCTTCGAGCAATCTTCCCGCCTCTACCTCCCACAGTGCTGGGGTGACAGGTGCGAGCCCCTGCACCCGACCTCTAAGGGCTTTTAAATATACTGAAAAGTACAGAAAACAACAGCACTAACCGTGCACCCCCTCCGAGGTCTAGGCCCCCATGGTGGGGCTTCAGGGGTGTTTAAATTCACAGGAGGGGAAGCCCCGACTTCACCTGCCTTTCGCCAGCTGCCCTTCTCACCCTGCCCGGGAGCAAGCCCCCGACGGGTGCATAAATGTATGCATTTGCAGACGTGCAGCAGCTTATTATAAGTTTTACTGAGGTAAGTCACGTGTGGCACATGATTTACAAACAGTAATAAAATATGGGATGGGGCTCCGCCGTAAATCCCACATGGCTGATGGATTCTGACGGGCGCCTCGGCTGGCTTCGGCCCGTCTCTTACGTTGCAGCCAGCCTGAGACTCCACAGAGCAAGGCTGCTCCCCACCTGCCGATTCTTGTCCCGATAAGTGTGTTATCCGTAAATCTGATCTGTGATCCACTCTTCACCCTGGCACAAATGATATTCCTGAAATGAAAGCTTCTTTCAGCTTCAACACTAATTGTAAGTGTACATGATTTGATTTTTAGTTGTGGCTGCGTTTAACAAGCAGCTCACTCATTTCTTAAGTATTTAACCACTGGCTGTTATGAACTGGAACGTGTCGGCCCCACACGTGGCTGAGTCACCTGTGCAGACACCTGCTGGCCTGGCTCACCCACGTCCCTGCACCGGACCCTTCTGCTGGGGGTGTGGGGACGCCTGCCCAGCGTTAGTTCTGCCTCCTCCTCTCCTTGTCTTCCCCTGGTGTTTTCATGACTTGGGCTTGGCGGTCAGCCTTGAAATCTCCCCTTATTATTCTTTCTTTTTTTTTTTTTTTTTTTTGAGACGGAGTCTCGCTCTGTTGCCCAGGCTGGAGTGCAGTGGACGGATCTCAGCTCACTGCAAGCTCCGCCTCCCACGTTCACGCCATTCTCCTGCCTCAGCCTCCCGAGTAGCCGGGACTACAGGTGCCCGCCACCTCGCCCGGCTAGTTTTTTGTATTTTTTAGTAGAGACGGGGTTTCACTGTGTTAGTCAGGATGGTCTCAATCTCCTGACCTCGTGATCCACCCGTCTCGGCCTCCCAAAGTGCTGGGATTACAGGCTTGAGCCACCGCGCCCGGCCTATTATTCTTTCTTAAAAATGAAATTGGTGGCCAGGCACAGTGGCTCACACCTATAACCCCAGCACTTTGGGAGGCTGAGGTGGGTGGATCACCTGTGGTCAGGAGCTCGGGATCAGCCTGACCAATAAGGTGAAACCCCGTCTCTACTAAAAATACAAAAATTAGGCAGACGTGGTGATGGGCACCTGTAATCCCAGCAACTTGGGAGGCTGAGGCAGGAGAATCGATAAACCCGGGAGGCAGAGGTTGCAATGAGCCGAGATCATGTCACTGCACTCCAGCCTGAGTGACAGAGTGAGACTCCGTCTCGAGAGAAAAGGAGGAAACACGGCGGCAGGGAAGGCTGTGGGCGGGCAGAGGAAGAGACTGGAGCCACACGGCCAAACGCCAGGGAAGGCCAAGGGCTGTTAGAAGCGCCAGAAGCTGGGGGAGGTGGGAAGGGTCGTCCCCGCGGTCCTCAGAATGACCAGGGCCCTGCCAGCACCTTGAGCTTGGGCTTCCGGCCTCCAGAGTCGTGAGCCAGCGCCTTCCTGATGGCTGGGACCACCCGGGGTGTGATTCTTGCTGTGTGCAGCCCGGGGGCCCCAACACGGGGCGCTCCGGGAGGCCTCCCTGGTGCTCGCTGAGACCCACTGCTGCTTTTAGGTTTGTTTTCAGAGGCAGGCTCTGGCTCTGTCGCCCAGGCTGGAGGGCAGGGATCATGGCTCACTGTAGCCTTGACCTCTCAGGCTCATGCGATCCTCCCACCTCGGCCTCCCGAGTAGCTGGGACTACAGGAGCCACCAGGCCTGGCTAATTGTTTAATTTTTTATAGAGACAGGGTCTGATTGTGTTGTCCAGGCTGGTCTCAAACTCCCCAGCTCAAGTGATCCTCCCACCTCGGCCTCCCAGAGTGCTGGGATTACAGGCATGAGCTACCGCACCAGCCAATAAACTGTGCACACTGAAAGCGTGATGTATGGACTGGGCACGGTGGCTCACGCCTATAATCCCAGCACTTTGGGAGGCCGAGGCGGGTGGATCACCTGAGGTCAAGAGTTCAAGGCCAGCCTAATCAGCATGGTGAAACTCCGTCTCTACTAGAAATACAAAATATTAGCCAGGCGTGGTGGTGGGCGCCTGTAATCCCAGCTACTCGGGAGACTGAGGCAGGAGAATTGCTTGAACCTGGGAGATGGAGGTTGCAATGAGCCAAGATGGTGCCATTGCACTCCAGCCTGGGTGATAAAAGCAAAACTCCTTCTCAAAATAAAATAAAATAAAATAGTGTGATGCATGTACGTGCCTGTGAAACCGCCAGTCCACCAAGAGAGAAAACATCCATTGCACCAAAAGCTGGCGTCCCTCGCTCCTGCCCCACCCCCAGAAAGCACCCCCCCACCCCGCTCTCCATCACTGTGGGTGAATCCGAGGCCCCGGGACGACGTGTAAGCAGGATCAGCTGCATGCGCTGTTTTCCTCAAGCGTCTCCCACCCAGCACGATGGCCTTGACATTCACCACGCTTCCGCGTCCGCAGCTCACTCGTCCCTGGTACGGCTGAGTCATGTCTCGTGCTCTGAACGTCCGTGGTGGTTTAGCTGTTCTCCTGGCGGTGAACACGTGGGCCGTTTCCAGCTCAGGGCTACTGTAAGTCAAGCTGCCATGAGCACTGACGTAGGGAACATCGTGTAACACATGCTTCCATTTCTCCAGGGTCAACACCTAGCAGTAGAGAGACGGGATCATGCACCCAGTACACCTTTTTTTTTTTTTTTTTAGACAGAGTCTTGCTCTGTCGCCCAGGCTGGAGTGCAATGGCGCGATCTCGGCTTACGGCAACCTCCGCCTCCCGGGTTCAAGCAATTCACTTGCCTCAGCCTCTGGGATTACAGGCACGCGTCACCACACCTGGTTTATTTTTGTATTTTTTTTTTTTTTTTTTTTTTGAGACGGAGTCTCGCTCTGTCGCCCGGGCTGGAGTGCAGTGGCCGGATCTCAGCTCACTGCAAGCTCCGCCTCCTGGGTTTACGCCATTCTCCTGCCTCAGCCTCCCGAATAGCTGGGACTACAGGCGCCCGCCACCTCGCCCGGCTAGTTTTTTGTATTTTTTTTTTAGTAGAGACGGGGTTTCACCGTGTTAGCCAGGATGGTCTCGATCTCCTGACCTCGTGATCCGCCCGCCTCAGCCTCCCAGAGTGCTGGGATTACAGGCTTGAGCCACCGCGCCCGGCCTATTTTTGTATTTTTAACAGATACGGGGTTTCTGTTTTTGTTTTTGTTTTTTTTTTTGAGATGGAGTCTTGCTCATCGCCCAGGCTGGAGTGCGGTGGCGCGATCTCGGCTCGCTGCAAGCTCCGCCTCCCGGGTTCACGCCATTCTCCTGCCTCAGCCTCCCGAGTAGCTGGGACTACAGGCGCCTGCCACTGCGCCCGGCTAATTTTTTGTATTTTTAGCAGAGACGGGGTTTCACCGTGTTAGCCAAGATGGTCTCGATCTCCTGACCTTGTGATCTGCCCGCCTCGGCCTCCCAAAGTGCTGGGATTACAGGCGTGAGCCACCGCATCTGGCCAGTGGGTGCATATTTAACACTTTAAGGAATCCCAGCACTTTGGGAGGCCGAGGCAGGTGGATCACGAGGTGAGGAGTTCGAGAATAATCCGACCAACATGGTGAAAACCCGTCTCTACTAAAAACACAAAAATTAGCCGGGCGATGTGGCGGCGCCTGTAGTCCCAGCTACTCGGGAGGCTGAGGCAGGAGAATGGCGTAAACCCGGGAGGCGGAGCTTGCAGTGAGCTGAGATGGCGCCACCGCACTCCAGCCTGGGCGACAGAGCAAGACTCCGTCTCAAAAAACAAACAAACAGACGAAAAAAACAAAACGCCACTTTAAGGAACTGCCGAACTGCTTTCCAAAGCGGTCGCGCCGTTTCACACTCCCAGCAGCCGTGCCGAGAGCTCCGCTTCCCGCGTCCTTACCAACGCGTGGTGCCACCGTCCCACCTCTGAGCCCCTCCGACAGGCGGGAAGGGGCGCTGAGCGGTGGTTTCTCTGCGTTCTCCCCTCGTGACCTCTGACGTGCCGTTTCCCTCCTGTGCTTATTTACCATCTGTAAAATCTTGGGTGCATGTCTATTTCAGTCTTCTGACCATTTTCAGAGTGTGTTGTTGTCTTTTTAATATTAATTTTAAAAGGCCAGCTGCAGTGGCTCACGCCTGTTAACCCAGCACTGTGGGAGGCAGAGGCAAGTTGAGCCCAGGAGTCAGAGACCAGTCTGAGCCGCATACATAGGCCCCATCTCTACAAAAAAAATTAAAAATTAGCCAGGCACGGTGGCACCTGTAGTTCCAGCTACTCAGGAGGCTGGGGTGGGAGGATCACTTGAGTCCAGGAGGTGGAGGCTGCTGGGAGCAAAGGTTGCACCACCGCACTCCAGCCTGGGCAACAGAGCAAGACCTAGTCTCAAATACGTTTTTTTGTTTTTGTTGTTGTTTTTTTTAAATTTCAGCCGTTTTTGATACATTCTGAGTACAAGCCCTTTGCCATGGATCTGCACTGTGAATATTAACTCCCAATCTGTGGCTTGCATTTTGCTTTTTTTTTTTTTTTTTTTTTTTGAGAGGAGTCTCGCTCTGTCCCCCAGGCTGGAGTGCAGTGGCAGATCTCGGCTCACTGCAAGCTCCACCTCCCGGGTTCAAGCCATTCTCCTGCCTCAGCCTCCCGAGTAGCTGGGATTACAGGCGCCCGCCACCACACCCGGCTAATTTTTGTATTTCTAGTAGAGATGGGGTTTCACCATGTTGGCCAGGCTGATCTTGAACTCCTGCCATTAAATGAATCCTCTCGCCTTGGCCTCCCAATGTGCTGGGATTACAGGCCTGAGCCACCGCACCTGGCATGATTTTGTAGGTTTTTTTGTTTGTTTGTTGTTGTTGTTTTGAGAGAGTCTCTTTTTTTGTTTGTTTGTTTGAGAGAGTCTCGTTCTATCACCCAGGCTGGAGTGCAGTGGCATGATCTCAGTTCACCACAACCTCCACTTCCCAGGTTCAAGCAATTCTCATGACTCAGCCTCACGAGTAGCTGGGATTACAGGCGTCGGCCACCAGGCCCGGCTAATTTTTGAATTTTTAGTAGAGATGGGTTTTCACCATGTTAGCCAGGCTGGTCTCAAACTCCTGACCTCAGGTGATCCACCTGCCTTGGCCTCCCAAAGTGCTGGGAATACAGGCGTGAGCCACTGCGTCTGGCCTGTGTTTTCTTTGAGAAATATTTGTCGACACCAAGATCACATGGATATTCCCCTCTAATTCCCTACAGAAGCTTCGCTGGTTTCCCTCGGGTGGGCAGTTGAAGAGCGTGTGTGTGGCGTGAGGCAGGGGTGGCAGCTCATTCTGAGTTCCTCGCGTTTCCCCAGCACTGATTGCCGAGAAGCCTCCTCCTTCGGTGTCCATAAGGCAGCTTTTCCTTCTCTCTGCTTTCAAGATTTTCTCTTTATTTTTAGATTTCTAGAAGTTTGACTGAGTTGAGCTTGGGAGTGGTTTTCTCCGTATTGATCCCGGTTTGGAGTGGTTGAGCCTTTTGGATCCGTAAGTGCTGACTTTCCAGCATATTTGGGAAATCTGGGGCCATGCCCTGAACTGCTTTTTCTGTCCTGTTCTTGGTCCTCAGCCGGTGAGACTCCACCCGCATGTGCATTACACCACTTGAACCTCACAAATGTCTCTGAAACCCTATTTCCCTCCGGCCACTCTCCCACTCCAGGGCTGTCTACTGTCCCTCGTGGCCTGACCACTTGGACTGAAATCCATTGCTCAAGGCTCCCGTGCACATCAGAGTGCAAGGCCGAGACCCCCAGGGACGGCTGCCCTCAGACAGCCCGGCGCCTCCTTCTCCTGGCAGCACTCAGGCCCCCCACCCGCACACCGCCCATGCCCACTCCCGCCTTCACCAAACACTGCTGACCCCCAGCCCCCACCTCGACAGCTGCCCCCCACCTTGGGCATCCCTCGATGTTCAGGCCGGGGTCTCCCCATCCCAGACTCACCTGGTCTGGCACCTGTCTCTGGTTACTGACATCTGACTGGGTCTGAGAGCAGGGGCTGCTTCTACCTTCTCCCCAAGCCTGGCACTCAGGTCCCGGCCAGCACATCCTGGGCTCACGTGGGATGCTGGACCTCCCAGGAAGGTGCATCCTCCTTCTGGCATCCCCAGGCTGGGTGACTCCAGAGTCCTCTTTACAATCCAGCCTCAGCCCACCCAGGGGGATAAGGCAGGCTCCAGTGGCCGGTGGGGGTGAGGACAGCCAGGACCCTTGGACCTATGGGCAGGGGCTGGACCAGAAGGCAGAGGCGGCCAGTCTCTCCACTGCCTTGGCCCCTCCTGAGGCCTGTAGGGCCGATCAGGGGCCAACAGACCCCGCCCCACTGGCCCAAGCCTGCAAATGCTCAGGGACCCTCCCAGGTGTCACCCGGTACGCCTGCCCAGGAACAAGAGGTGCCGCGGTTGATTTGCTGAGCCGCTCCACGCCCCCCAGCAGCCCGACGGAGAGGGGCCCTTTCTGCTGTCCTTATCTCAGTAATAAAGTCACAGAAGAGGCTATAAATCCAGGAAAATTAAAGCTTCAGCATCTCCCGGGCAGAAACCTGCGTTGCCTACAGCTGCTCTCTGACCAGGGGAGGGGCGGGAGCTGGAGGAAGGTCGCGGGAGGCAGGGCGGCAGGGCAGCTCCTGGAGAGGCCATCCTGTCATCATCCCCAGGGCCTCCACACTGACCCCGCAACTGGCCAGGGGACCACCCCCGCCCATCATTCGCAAGGCCTATCCAGCAGGCATCGCCTGTTCCCCAAGCGTCCAGCCTGGGCCTGGGATCGGGGCTCAGGACCCAAATGGAGGGCTAAGGGGTTGAACCTCCAGCACAGGCCCAAGGCTCAGCCCTGGGCTGGGTCCCTGGCTGCACCCAGCACAGGCCCAGGTGTGCAGGTGCCCCCGTACCCTCCTGAGACCCCGGTAGTGGGCGGGCTCATCCCAGAGGAAGCCCTGCTTCTTCAAGTGGGCTCTGTGCTCACCGTGGCCACTGCTGCCGGATGCTTCGCAGAGCCTGCCCATCCCTGCTGCCCCCGAGTCCTCATACTCTGAAAGCATCCCCTGCAAGCCTGATCCCCCTGGTTCCACCAGCCCATCCCTCTGAGCTAAGGCCGTGCCTCCCTGGGGCTGGGTGGGGCTGGGGGCAGCCTGCAGGCTGCTGAGATCTGCAGCCTTACTTTCCAACCCCAGCCTTGCGCCACGGCACCCACGCTCCCAGGTGATCACGAAAGCACCTGCTGCCCCATCCCATCCTCTTCCCCTGAACCCCTGCTCGCTGCTGTCGGTGGCAGGAGAGGGCCTGAGAAATGTATTCACACTGCAAAGGCGATGGCTGCTGCAGCTTGGCACACGGTGCCTCCTGGAAGGACGTGGCCTTTGGAAAGAAGAACCTAAGCCTGGGCAACATAGTGAGACCTGTCTCTACAAACAAAAATGAAGAAAATTATCGGGTGTGGCGGGCACCTGTGGTCCCAGCTACTCAAGAGGCTAAGATGGGAGGATCACTTGAGCCCAGAAGGTCGAGGCTACAGTGAACCGTGATCGCACCACTGCACTCCAGCCTGGGTGACAGACAAGACCCTGACTTTAAAAATAGAAAACAAAAGGCCGGGTGCAGTGGCTCACGCCTGTAATCCCAGCACTTTGGGAGGCCGAGGCGTGTGGATCACGAGGTCAGGAGATTAAGACCATCCTGGCTAACACGGTGAAACCCCGTCTCCACCTAAAAAATACAAAACATTATCCGGGCGTGGTGGCGGGCGCCTGTAGTCCCAGCTACTCAGGAGGCTGAGGCAGGAGAACGGCATGAACCCAGGAGGCGGAGCTTGCAGTGAACTGAGATCCGGCCACTGCACTCCAGCCTGGGCGACAGAGCGAGACTCCGTCTCAAAAAAAAAAAAAAAAAAAAGAGAAAGAAAAGAAGAGCCCAGGATGGCCACACTTAATACTTAACCTAAGGAATGGCAGGCTAATGGTGGAACTTCAGAGTAAGAGACTTTCCAATGCCGGCACAGTGCGGCAAGAGTCCTACCCTCCAGGCAAGAACGGAACACCCGCCAGCCCTCCAGGGGCCACAGGCTGGTGGCTCCACGGTGGTCTGGGTGTGACTGATTTAGCAAGGCCCACCCTGTGTGTCCCGCAGGCGGCTCTGCAGCCCACAAAGATAAAGACCAGATACGCGAGGGGTCCGTGCACCCCAGGCGGCGGCCGGCTCGCTGAGCGAGGGGTCCTGCCAGCTCCACGACAGGTGCTCGCCCGCCTCACTGCCACTGCTGCTGCTAGAACACTTAGATCGGTAAAAAGATGCTGTTTTCTTTTACCTTCACCTCTGACCACAATTAGAAACTGATTGAGCCGGGCACGGTGGCTCACGCCTGTAATCCCAGCACTTTGGGAGGCCAAGGTAGGCGGATCATGAGGTCAGGAGATCGAGACCATCCTGGCTAACACGGTGAAACCCCGTCTCTACTAAAAAATACAAAAAACTAGCCGGGCGCGGTGGCAGGCGCCTGTAGTCCCAACTACTCGGGAGGCTGAGGCAGGAGAATGGCGTGAACCCGGGAGGCGGAGCTTGCAGTGAGCTGAGATCCGGCCACTGCACTCCAGCCTGGGCGGCAGAGCAAGACTCCGTCTCAAAAAAAAAAAAAAAAAAATTAACCGGGCGTGGCAGTGGGCGCCTGTGGTCCCAGCTACTCAGAGGCTGAGGCAGGAGAATGGCGTGAACCCAGGAGGCGGAGCTTGCAGTGAGCCGAGATCGCGCCACCGCACTCCAGCCTGGGCGACAGAGCGAGACTCCGTCTCAAAAAAAAAAAAAAAAAAAGTAATAAACTGATTGAGGGCCGGATACGGCAGCTCACACATGTAATCCCAGCACTTTGAGAGGCTGAGGCAGGCAGATCACCTGATGTTAGGAGTTTGAGATCAGCCTGACCAACATGGTGAAACCTTGTCTCTACTAAAAATACAAAAAAAAAAAAAAAAAAAAAAAAGAAAAAAGAAAAGAAAAAAGTTATCTGGGCGTGGTGGTGCGTGCTTGTAATCCCAGCTGCTGGGGCAGCTGAGGCAGGAGAATCGCTTGAACCTGGAAGGCAGAGGTTGTAGTGAGCCAAGATCATGCCACTGCACTCCAGCCTGGGCGACAGAGTGAGATTTCATCTCAAAGACAAAAAAAAAAAACAAAAACAAAAACAAAAAATACTAAGAAATAAAAAAAGAAGCTGATTTACTAGTGTATGATGGAAAGAACAATAGCCTCTGTCCTCCCCTTGCTGTCTGAAGCCCAGAGGAAATGAGGAAAAACCATCAGGGTGCTTGATGCGGCCACGCGGCATGGAGCGGTGAACACGCTCATCATCCTAGCTGGAACAAGGCCTTTGCGGCTGTGCACGTGCACCAGAGCTCATCGAGTTGCACGCTTTACACGTGTGCGGCTTATTCTGTCTCACCACATGGCACTGTTTCAAAGAATGCACTAGAATGGGCAGACTCCATGCAGTGCATCTGCAGGGTGGACTAGTCCTCAGCCCCAAAGAGGAGGCGCTGACCTACACTCCCAAGATGCACCTTGGAGTGCCACATCCAGAGAAAGAGGACAGCCTCACACACATCGCAGCCAGGCGGGAAGAGGGGAGGCCGGCCTCGCACACATCACAGCCACGCCCAGGGGAAAAGGCCGGCCTTGCACACATCACAGCCAGGCGGGGAGACAGGAGGCCCCCATTTCCCTGGGGTAGAGCAAGGCTGGTTTTGGAGGCTTGCAGGCAGCCTCCGGGGCCCAGATGAGAGGAAACACCAGGGTCGCTTGGGCTCAGACGCCCCCACCCAGAATGGCCTGGACCTCATCCCACATGGGTGATGGGGGCCAAGGCCGTCAGAGTGTGGCCCACGCCCCAGCCGGGCCCAGGGTACAGGAGGGCCCTCCTGTATCCAGAGGAGACCCCTGTGCCCTGGAGCCCACTCTGAGTGAAGCCGCTCGGCTGGACTGGCTTGCACCTGCCCTTGGTCCACACACCCCACCCGGCGCCAGCCTCCAGGACACAATGGCTTCCAGGTGGTGCTCGGGATGGGAGACAAAAGACCCGTGACAATGGTCCCGGCTGGCCTGTTGTGCCCTGTCCTGCCCCAGCCTGCCATGAGACCCTGCTGAATCCCGTCCAAGGCCGCCACTGGCTCCCCACTGTTCTCCAAGGCCCCCAGAGACCCTTAAGGGCTGGGAACCCCGAGACTCCCGAGACTGGGGCTGCAAAGTCTCGGCCCCATGGCCGGTACCACGGCCCCCACTTCTGGGCCGGAATGGAAGGAACAGGCCTTCTTTTCAAAGCTCCCAGAGTGACTGGTCATCACCCTCACGCCTGAGGTGCTGCCATGGCCAGCTCTGGCCCAGGAGGCCTCGTTGTCCCTGTGTGTCCGGGATGTGGGGAGTAGGAGCAGAGAGAAGGTGTCTGTCCTGCCAGCTTCCTGCTGTCCCATGCCGCCTCCCAGGGAAGGGAGGTGCTGATCCGGGGTGCCGGCCGTGTGGGGGTGCATGGCCTTGGGCAGGTAGCCGGGCAGGAACGGCCACGGCTCTCGTGGGCTGGATCCCTGGTCTCAAGGCAGAGCCCTATTGTCAGGCGCAGCCCTCCCTCCCCGAACGTGGTCGGCTCCCTGCGACGTGGCCCGGCCGGCAAGCCCAGGAAGTCGGTATTAAGTGGAATCAGCAGAGCGTTAAACGAGGCACAAATGATTTGCAATAAATTATATAAATGCTGTCGGAGCTGTCGGGCCTCGGCCCCCAGAGCCCGTGAGGTCTCCTCGGGCAGCCTGGGGGCACAGGCGTCCGGCACCCCCATGGCCATCCCTGGGGCAGCTACACGGCCTCTGTGGATGCCGACCTTTGTCACAGCCAGGAGGGGACCTCCCTCGGGAGGGGCTGTTCAAATATTGGCAGTTGATGACTTAACTCAGTTAACCGTAAAGATAAAAAAAACCTCCCGGGTGAGTACAAAAGGAGCTGGAGTCGGAGCGCCTGGCTGCACAGCTGGGGCCCAGCCTCTCTCTGCAGCCACCGTGTGCGGCGTTGGCCTCTCCACTGGCCGCCTGGGGCTTGTAGCCGGCTCCTGTCCAGTTCTCCCAGGTGACGCAGGCTGTGGAGCGGGGGCTGCCCCCCCAGGGCCCGACCCCTGGCCCCTCTGCACAGGCCCCCACCCCGGGTCTGGCTCAGCTGGTTCCTCAGATGTCCCTGGGCGGGCTGGCACCTTCTCTGAGTGGCTCCTGGGTGAAATCCCCCCAAAACACACTCTCGAGGCCCGTACGTGGTCATCTGTGGTTCTAAGAGCTTTGCCTGCTGGGCCGAGAACTGGGGCACCTGGCACCTGAGGGTGGGAGGGGTGAAGGACCTAGGAATGCCTGCAGATCCACATTCCAGGGGCTCATCTTGTGTGAATCTCCTCAGAGCTGCCGGGGCTGGGCCTGGCCTGGGGGAGAGTGAGGTGGGGATGTTGAGGGTGGTCCGGTGGCTGGACCTGGAATCTGGGGGACCTGCTGCATTGACCTCCTGAGGACTCCCTAAGAGAGGACCCCACTGAGGCCTGGAAGGGACCCTGTGGCTCTGCACCAGCTCAGCCCTTCCTGCAAGCAGAAGGGCCGTGCAGAGCTGGGTGCTGGTGAGGGAGCCAGGCAGGGAAAAGGGGTACCAATGTCTGCTTTGCCACTTCCACGGCCTCGTGAAGTGTGTTGGAAGCACCCAGCCTGGGCTCACCCCATTCTGTCACTTTCCTTCCCAGGTCAACCATCATCCTTCCCCCTCCACAGTGATCCGGGGAACTCAGCGGCTCAGGCAGAGTTGGGTGCTGCCAAGCACATGCCCTGTGCCCACCCCCGCACACCCCAGACTCAGCTCCCTGCCCCCCATGCCCTCAGAAGAGGCTTCCCTGACACATTTGGGGCCAAGAGACTGAACCAGACGTGTCCACCCCAGCCTCAAGGCCTTGACCCAGGCCAGAGGCAGCCCCACTGCTAGGGCCTCCGAGATCCTGAGGACCCCAAGGGGCAAGCTGAAGGCTCTGCTCCCCCAGCCCAGCTCCATCCTGGGTTCTGTCTCCTCCCACGAGGCCACGCCCTCTGGCTCCACCCCCACGGGGGCGCCTCCCTCTTTGTGAGCCTTCATCCAGTGCAGGCTCCTATCCTTCATGACTGCACAGCCTGAGACAGCGTTCACAGACGGACGGCTCACCCACTTATGGGCACTGTGCTGCAGTTTTCAGTGCACCCAGCGGTGCAACCATCTCTGCAGGTCTCGCTCTGTCGCCCAGGCTGGAGTGCGGTGGCACAATCTCTGCTCACTGCAGCCTCGACCCCCTCACTGTCAAGCAATCCTCCCACCTCAGCCTCCCGAGTAGCTGAGACTACAGGCACCACCACCTGGCTAATTTTATTTCATTTTTTTTTTTCTTTTTGTAGAGACGGGGTTGGGTCTCAGTATGTTGCCCAGGCTGGTCTCAAATTCTTGGGCTCAAATGATCTTCCTGCCCAGCCCCCATAAGAGCTTGGATTGCAGGTTCGAGCCACTGTGCCCAGCCCACAGTCAACCGTCATCACCCTAAAATAAATCCTTTTCTGTGTTAGTCTGGTTTGTGTTGCTGTAAAGGAATGCTTGGGACTGGGTGATTTCTAAAGAAAAGAGGTTGATCTGGCTCACGGTCCTACAGCCTGTATAGGAAGTAAAGCGCAGGCATCTGCTTCTGGGGAGGCAGGCCTCAGGAAGCTTCCAATCATGGCATAAGGGAAGAACCCAAGAGTCACATGGAGGGAGAGGGTGTCAGGGAGAGGAGGGGTGTCAGCACCCATGTGAACTACCAGAGCAAGAAGGCAGTCATCACCACTGGACAGCAGCAAGCCACTCCTGAGGAATCCACCCTGATGCAAACACCTCCCACCAGGCCCACTTCCAACCCTGGAAGTCACGTCTCAATGTGAGATTTGGAGGGGCCACACATCCAAACCACACGAACCGCCTACCTGCTAGCAGTCTCCCCTCCCCACCGCCCCCAGCCCTTGGCAGCCACCCATCTTGGTTCTATGGATTTACCTGTGCTGAAAAGCTCCTATCAATGGGATCCTATGAGGTGTGTCATTTTGTGTCTGCCTTATTTCACCTGGTACGATGTCTTCAAGGTTCATCTATGTATTTTTTTTTTGAGACAGAATTTTGCTCTGTCACCCAGGCTGGAGTGCAATGTCACGGCCTCGGCTCACTGCAAGCTCCGCTTCCTGGGTTCAAGTGATTCTCCTGCCTCAGCCTCCAAAGTAGCTGCAATGACAGGCATGTGCCACCACGCCAGCTAATTTTTGTAATTTTAGTAGAGACAAGGTTTCTCCATGTTGATCAGGCTGGTCTCAAACTCCCAACCTCCTGATCTGCCCACCTCGGCCTCCGAAAGTGCTGGGATTACAGGTGTGAGCCACTGTGCCTGGCCGTGTCGTTCCTTTTCATGGCTAAATAATATTCCACTGTATGGAGAAGCCACATTTTGTTTACCTGCTTATCTGTGGGATACTTGGGATGTCTACACCCTTGGCTTTTGTGAACGATGCTGCTGTGGACGCCCGAATCCACAGTTTTGTGTGGACACACATTTTCATTCCTCTTGGGTACACCCAGAAGAGAAATTGCCGGGTTGCATGGTAATTCCATATGTAATCATTGGAGGACCGCCTGTTCATGACCACTCTTTTTTTTTTTTTTTTTTTTTGAGACGGAGTCTCGCTGTGTCTCCCAGGCTGGAGTGCAGTGGCGTGATCTCGGCTCACTGCAAGCTCCGCCTCCCGGGTTCACGCCATTCTCCCGCCTCAGCCTCCCAAGTAGCTGAGACTACAGGCACCCGCCACCACGCCCGGCTAGTTTTTTGTATTTTTAGTAGAGACAGGGTTTCACCATGTTAGCCAGGATAGTCTCGATCTCCTGACCTCGTGATCCACCCGCCTCGGCCTCCCAAAGTGCTGGGATTACAGGCTTGAGCCACCGCGCCCGGCCTCATGACCACTTTTTATGTGATGAAGCATTGATTTTCCAGAGGAGGAAATTTAAGGCTCAGAGAGGGTAAGACGCATGTCGAAGGCCACGCAGCCAGGAAGTGGTGGAGCTGGAATTTCAACCCAGGCTGTGTGTCTGCAGAGCCAGAGAAAGGGCCAGAGCCTCCCTCCCCGAGTAACCAGGCGGCGTGCGTGCCCCTCACAGCCCAGTGATCCTTCAAGCACGCCCCAGCCCAGCCTCCGCCTGCAGCCCCTCCACAGCCTGTCCAGGGCAGGGAAGGGCCACCTCGCAGGCCACGGCCTTTTCCTCGCAGTGCCTGGGGGCCGGTCTTGGGGACAGTGGCGTGGTGCCCGTGCCCCTCCTGTCTTCCACACAGACAACTGCGATGGTGAGAAGGGTCGACGGCGTCTAAACGGCGCTGTCCACCCAGCGGCAATAAAACCAGATGTTTCTGCACGCAGCACCGTCATAGGCTTTCGCCATTTAATACAGGAACTCTCAAAATCATTACTGCTGACTCAAAACTGTCCCGAGATCAGGAAAGGGCTTGGGGCGCCCGCCAGCCGGCAGCCACCAGGCTCCCCATCCCACAGTGTGGGGTCATGTCTCCTGCCCAGCCCGGTCTCGAGGGTTGTGGATCCCAAAATTCCCTGGGATGCTAGTGCAGTCCCTTCAGCCACCCAGTCAGCGGGCATTTATTAGCACCTACTGCATGCTGGGCAGGAGCAAAGGACGCTCACCTGCTCCCCACTCCAGGGTCTCGTGTCTCTGACTCCACGGCAGGATGAAGGCGAGAGCCCGCCATGCTTCAGGGCGGCCTATCGGGCTCCGTTCTGCCCTAGAGTCTGCCACTCAATGGGGCTCCGCCGAGGTTGCTCCCAGGGAAGCAGCATTCCGGCTAGGCAGGGCCTGGGCCTGTGTCAGTGAGAGGCCGTGTTGCCTGCTCTGGAGGCTGATCCCTGCAGAGGCCAGTCTAGGCAGGGACGCCCCTCTTGTCTGCATCTCCCCGGGGCCTGGTTTCCTGGCTGCGTGGGCAGCCTCCTTGGTGGCGGTGGCCTGGGTCCCCAACTCACAGGCCACAGGTAGCAGCAGAATCCAGAGCTGGCTGGGAGAAGGGGTCTCATTGGACACCAGGCAGGGACCGCCACGGCTGGCTCTCCAGGCTTTGCCAGGACAGGACTCTGTCCACCAGCCCTTGGTCCAGTTTCTAGCAGACCAGCCATGGGCCCCACTGCTGCAGGGAACCAAGGACCACTCGGGGCGTGCCTGTCCCATCAGTGCCATGCTGGGCCTCACTGCCGATGTCCTCCTTCCCCTGGGCAGCGTGGGCGATGCTGAGATCTGGGGGAGACCCTAAGGAGCCCACCCCACCTTCTTGGGTTCCACCTCATGATGGAAAGAAAAAAGGAAACAGCAAAAAGCAGAAACAAATTTTCCAGAGACCTGGAGGATTAGAAACAACACATCTGAACATTCTGTAGTTGAATTAAACAATCGCAATGCCAGTTTCCAAGTGTCCTGGGCTTCTCTCTGACGCTTAGCAAAGGGCGCATGTCACGGCATCATTGCTCTCAGGACGGTTTCCCATCTTATCTTACCGGACTGCCTGCCTTTTACGTCCTTTTTTGGTGGAGGCCTTCACATCATGTTGAGGTGGACCCCGCTCCGGCTGCATGAACGCGGCCTCAGCTGCCTCATCTTCTGGCTGATGGACGTTCAGTGCAGGGAGTGTCTACGTTCCAGGTGTGCGGGCACCTGTTCCACCAGACGTGGACCGCACAAGTCAGTGGGCAGCAGCCCAGGGGACACAGAGCCCCCAAGGACAAGGTGGGCACGCCATCCGATTGGCTGGAGTGAGCGGAAGGCGGTGGGAGGAGGCCTCCCTCCCAGACCTTGAGCTGGAAAATGCCCATCCAGGTGCTGGAGCGGCTCCAACCGGTCTGCAAATTGTCCGTGGGATGCCTGGCAACCGCACGCTTTCTCAGATTACAGACGCTTTCTTTAAAAAATCACGTCTGTTGGCCGGGCGCGGTGGCTCACGTCTATAATCCCTGCACTTTTGCAGTCTGAGGCGGGCGGATCACAAGGTCAGGAGTTCAAGACCAGCCTAGCCAACATGGCGAAACCCTGTCTCTACTAAAAATATGAAAATTAGCTGGACATGGTAATTACATGCCTGTAATCCCAGCTACTTGGGAGACTGAGGCAGGAGAATCGCTTGAACCGAGACCAGGAGGCGAAGGTTGCAGTAAGCCGAGATCATACCACTGCATTCCAGTCTGGGCTACAGAGTGAGACTATGTCTCAAATTTAAAAAAATGTTTTAGAAGTCCATGGTCCTTTTCCCTTCTGCCGACATCTGGAGGACAAAGAGTGGCCAGGAGGACAGAAAGTGGCTAGGAAGGCAACAGCTGCTGTGTTTACAATTCCAAGATGCTTCCCAGTCGCCCTCTGGGTCTTCCCGATCTCGGGCTCCCTCCAGCCTGCCACAGGGCCTTTGCACAAGCTGCCGTTGCTGCTGGAAAGAGCTACTGCTTCTCTTCTGTCTGCTGGCTTGTCCTCATGGAGGCCCTGCCCTCGCCTATCTGGGCACCCCCTGGCACTTAGCTTGGAAACCGTTTCCTCCTCTCCATAGGACGGAAGCTGCAGGGCACGAGAACTGGGTCTGTCTGGTCACAGTCAAGGCATCTCCACTCTCCAACCGGACCCCTGCACACTGTCCACCCTCAACTACCGTTTGTCCAGCAAATCAACCACAGCCCCCAGCTAGAATCTGGAGCTTCAGTCTGTAGCTTTACCTTGGCTTCAATTAATTTATTTACTTATTTATTTATTTATTTATTTTTTGAGACGGAGTCTGGCTCTGTCCCCCAGGCTGGAGTGCAGTGGCCGGATCTCAGCTGACTGCAAGCCCCGCCTCCCGGGTTCACGCCATTCTCCTGCCTCAGCCTCCGGAGTAGCTGGGACTACAGGCGCCCGCCACCTCGCCCGGCTAATTTTTTTTTGTATTTTAGTAGAGACAGGGTTTCACTGTGTTAGCCAGGATGGTCTCGATCTCCTGAACTCGTGATCCGCCCGTCTCGGCCTCCCAAAGTGCTGGGATTACAGGCTTGAGCCACCGCGCCCGGCCATTTATTTATTTTTTTTGAGATAGAGTTCTACTCTGTCACCCAGGCTGGAGTGCAGTGGCGTGATCTTGGCTCACTGCAATCTCTGTCCCCCAGGTTTAAGTGATTCTCCTGCCTCAGCCTCCAGAGTAGCTGGGACTACAGGCATATGTCACCACGCCTGGCTAATTTTTGCATTTTAGTAGAGACAGGATTTCACCATGTTGGCCAGGCTGGTCTCGAACTCTGGACCTCAAGTGATCCAAACACCTCGGCCTCCCAAAGTGCTGGGATTACAGGCGTGAGCCACCGCGCGTGGCTCGCCCTAATTTTTAATGAGCAGGGTGTTGAGAAAAAGATCAGAGCTTCCAAGTGCCTTACTGGACAGGACTCCAATTCAGCGTTTGTGTCTCCCCACATGCTCCAGCCTCCCTCCACGGATGTGTCCAAAGCACTGGGCTCTCCTAGCTCCTGCTCCTCTGTGGCTGGGACCTTAACTGCTCTTTGAAGGCCTAATTCACCAGCTGTGGCCCTCCATCGCTGAGTAGTTGCATGAAAATAGACTAAATGTTTTCTTTTTCTTGAAAAGTTCACGTATACAGGAGGAGGTGCTGCTGAGGAGGACCTGTACCCCAGCCGGGGCCTCACACTCTCGCCTTCCAGTTCCTCAGCCCACCCCAGGTGCTGTGTCCTTCTGGGCCCCAGCTGGGCAGGGCCTGTTCTCCTTCCTGCATGGTGTGGCCCACCCAGGGGCGGTCCTGCTTCTCTGCTGCTCACCCGCAGGTGGGAAGCCACAGCCGCCACACAGCCTCTCCGGATCTGGGGTCTCAGGGTGGGCCTTGGAGCAGGGCCTCTTTGTCTGGAATGAAAAGAGGTTTCTTCCACTACCAGAAGCCCCTTATTGGTGGGCGTGCTGAGGTGCAGACCTGGGAGCTCAAACCCTCTGGTGCACAAAGCAGCGGTCCCAGAAGCAAGACCCCCCTTCCAGCCTGGAGGGTGCCCTGGGAGGAGTCGGGAGCCTGGGCACCTGCCCCCACCTGCTGGCAACTCGAGGTGTGGTGAGCCCTCGCTGGGACACGGCCCTGGCCATCCCCAATGTCTGAAAGGACCACCCCTTCACGACCAAATCACTTGCTCTGAGGGTCCAGGGGAAGGCCCCTCCGCTGGCCTGGCTGAAGGAGCAGCTGCTGGCAGGGAGAGGGGACCTGCACTTCTCCTCGGGGGTCCCTCGGTGAGTCTCGGTGAGGCAGCGGGGTTGAGGGGTGCAGGAGCACCAGGCCGCCGTCCCCAGGGTCCCCCAGATTCCCACACGGGAGGGGGCTGGAGACGGGGACAAGTTCGCGGAAACTGCCCGTGCGTGTCGGGAAGAGATGCGCATGCAGGAGCACCCAGAATCCCACCCACGGACTCGAAGCCGCAAAGCACACCCCCGCCCGCCCCCGCGCCCCATCACACACGCGCGCGTGCGGGCACACCCGGGACACACACGCGGCGGGGGAGGGGCACGCAGCCTCTCCCCTTCCACGCCCGCCCGGTCCCCGCCCCTCCGCCGACCCGGGCCCGCGTCGCAGTGGGGGTGGGGGCGGCGGCGGCGCGCGCGACGGCGCGGAGGGGGAGGGGAGCGGCAGCGGGGGGGAGGGGCGCGGCATCCGCAGCTTGGCCGCCCCCGCAGTTGGGGGCGGGGAAGGACTTAGGTGCTCCCCTCCCACCCCGCTGGAGCCTCCCGCGAGCGCCCCCTGGTGCACCCCACGCCCGGCGTTGGCGGGGGAGCACGAGGAACGCGGAGCCCAGTGCGGGGGCGTGGAGGGGGCTCGGGCGGGGTCCAACTTCCCCGACCCAGGGGCGGGGTGGGGCGCCGGGCGGCGACGGGGAGGGGTCGCTCGGGCGCGCGCATCTCGGGCCGGGGGCGGATCCTCCTCGGCACCCCCACCCGCCCCGCCCCCGGCCCGGCCCCGCCCCGGCCCCGCCCCCTCCGCGCCTGCCCCGCCCCTTCCCCGCCCCGCCCCGCCCCCCGCCGCTCAGCCCGAAGTTTCCTGCGCCGCGCGCGGACGGGCTCGAGGCTCGCTCGCTGCCTCACCGGCCCCCGGCCCGCGCCCCGCGCCCCGCGCCCCCAGCCCCGGCCTCACCCGTCCGCTCAGCGGCCTCCACGCCGCGCCAGGGCCGCCGCCGTCGCCTCCGCCGGGCAAGCCGGAGCCGGAGTCAAGCCGCAGCCGGGAGCCGGGCGGGCTGGGGGCGCGGGCCGGGGGCGGAGGCGCTCGGGGCCGGGGCCGGGCGCCGAGCGGGGTCCGCGGTGACTGCGCCGCCCGGGCGATGCCCGCGGGGACGCCGCCGGCCAGCGGAGCGAGGTGAGACGCGGCGAGGACGTGCGCCTGGGACCCTCGTCAACTTGCGCGGAGCCGGCCGGGGAGCCCCTGGGGTGGGGGTGGGGCCGCCGGAGGGAGGGAGGGGGCGGGCGGGGGCGGGGGGCGCGTTTGTCTCTAATAAGAAAAGACAAAGACATCCCGGCGGCAGCGGCTGTTCCCGCAGCTCCGCGCCGCGGGAGGCAGGGCGGGGGCGTCGCCACCGGCCCCGGGTCACCCCCTGTCCTTCGCAGGTGCTGCCGGCCGCCACCATGACCGAGGGCGCACGGGCCGCCGATGAGGTCCGGGTGCCCCTGGGCGCGCCGCCCCCTGGTCCTGCGGCGGCTGTGGGGGCGTCCCCGGAGAGCCCCGGGGTGCCGGGACGCGAGGCGGAGCAGGGTTCCGAGCCCGGCGTGTCGCCCCCCGAGAGCCCGGCGGCCGAGCGCGGCGCGGAGCTGGGCGCCGACGAGGAGCAGCGCGTCCCGTACCCGGCCCTGGCGGCCACGGTCTTCTTCTGCCTCGGGCAGACCACGCGGCCGCGCAGCTGGTGTCTCCGGCTGGTCTGCAACCCATATCCTTCCCGGCCGGCGGGGGGCGGGGGGCGTGGGGAGGGCGGGGGTCCGGGGCTCGGGACTCCCTCGGCGTGCGCCCCCGCGCGCCCATGTTGCTGGGACCTGGCGTGGGCCGGGCGCGCGGGGGTGCAGGGCAGGGCCGCGAGGTCGGCGTTCTTCCTTCCGAGAGTGGCGGGCGTGGGGGGCCCCCGGGCGCCTCCGGACTCCCTTCCCCAGAGCCGGCTCCGGACGGAGAAGGTGGAAGCGAAGCGGCGAGGCCACCGCGGGCTTGGTGGGGAGAGGAGTCGGGTAGGGAGTAACTCTTCGCGCCCCCAAGAGTGTTGGCCAGGACGGGAATTTCCCCCTGGCTGTTTGAACGTCCTGCCTGAGGCAGGCCCCTCGCGGGGGAGGGGGAGGCCAGAGGAGCTGGAGTCAGGGGTGCAAAGTTTTCAGCTGGCGCCTGGTGGTTCCGAGTGCGTGGGGAGACCCGTGGGGCCTGTGAGCGCTGCCAGGCCCTTTTCCATGGAGGGAGGCGGTGACGTTGGTTGTGAACTCGCTTTTTCTGGCTGAACTCGGTGGCGGGGCTGATTTAAGTCATGCGCAGCTTAAAGGTGGGGGGCAGGGAGGCAACTGGCACTGCCCAGGGGGAGTCCCTTCTCCCCAGCCCCTTCCCTGGCTGGAGAGGAAGGGGCAGCCCCTTTTACTCTTGGCGAGAGCGGCACAGACTTACAGCGAAGGTTCCAGAACAGAGTTGGGTCAGGGCCAGTGGTATTTCTGGGATGTACACGGAGGTCCGGGGGGCCCTCCAGCAGGTGACCTTATCGGCCGGTCTCCGCACACCCTGAGAAGTGCCTTAGCCGGTGCCTGTGTCAGGGCTGGGTCTCCCCACCGGCCCTCTGAGCTGACAGTTGGGGTGGCCAGGCTGTGGCTGCTGCTCCGGGCCTGGGGATGGGTGGTGGGCGGCCTAGGGCAGGGTTAACACCGTGCCCGCAGACATCCCCCGTCCGAGGTGGGGAGACAGGCTGGCAGCAGGAGCGGCCTGTGCACACTTCCCTACTTTGTGTGTTTAACTGTACAAATATTAAACATAAAAGAGGAATCAGTACGAGAAAAGTCATAAAGCCGGTGTTTCTCCTTTCCCAAATCTAAACATGGAGTGAGTCAGACTCATCTCTGCTTGTAGAGGAAGAGGAGGCCGCCGTGGTCCCGGGGGCAGCCGGCCCCGGCCAGAGGGTTGCCTCGGAGCCCCACACCCGCTGCCCTGGTGGCCTTGGCCTCCGTCGCCCGACGGTGATGTCTTCGGGTGGGTGGGTGTCCCTGGGAGCCAAGCTTCAGGCCTGGCCTTGAAGGGCAGTTGTAGGTTTGTCTCCTCTCTAGAACCAAAGTGGGAGGTGGCTATGCCCCTTTGTTCTGGTGGAAGGTGTCCAGGTGTGGAGTCAGTCCGGCGGTGCCGGCAGGCTGTGGGGAAGGGGCTAGAAGGCACTGCATGGGTTGGGACGGGAGGCTGGCGCCGAGCCAAGGCCTGCTTTCCTTGTGTCCAAATGTGTGCAGACCAGAGAGGGGAAAGAACCAAGCAGGACCTGGACTCTGCTCACAGCCCCGGGCCTGGCTGCCCGTTCCCAATCAGGGCCTGGACTCTCTCCTCACAGCCCCAGGCCTGGCTACCCCGTCCCCAAGCAGGGCCTGGACTCTCTTCACAGCCCGGGCCTGGCTGTCCTGTGCCGTCTCAGCCGAGAGAGTTTTAGAGCCTGGCCCTGGTGTTCTGGGCTGGCTGTGTCCCTCAGGGCTTCGAAGGAGGTTGTTTGCGTTGCTGTGTGCAGGGAAGGTGTTGACTGGGTGGCCTCACGCAAGTGGGATGAGCCCTCCAGGGGGAGATGAGGGCTGGGGGCCAGCAGCATCACGTGACCCAGGCCCTGTCCCCGGGCATCCTGAGGTGCTGTCCTCGTGGGCTTCGTAACCTGACAGGAGGATGCTCTGGTAGCCCGAGAAGGACTTGGGCGCTGTCCTGGTCTCGGGGGCTGAGTAGTGGTTTCAGTCTGGGAAGAGTAGTGTGCGCCCCATCCCTGGTGTTCCCAGGGCTCCCCGGACTGGGAGAGGACGGGCGGTCGGCCTCCTGTCCTTCAATGGCATCCCTGGCTTGGAGCACTGGGTCTGCCTGCAGCCTCGTAGGACCCCCACCCTCCTCACCGCCAGCACCTCCCAGCCCCAAACCCAGTGATGTGGGGTGTCCCCAGTGCCCTCCACTCCAGGAGACGTGGGAAGCGGAGCTGAGACCCCAGGCTCGGTTCGTTCTTGGCCCCGTGGAAATACCCATTGGTCAGGTGGAGTGGGCTTGTGGAGACCTCTGCTCCGTGGCAGTGGGTGTGACCTCTAGCAGAAGCCTGGCCTGGAGCGAGGGTGTGTGTCTTGGCCTCAGAGAGAACCTAAAATAAGCTGGCAGGCCTGGACAGGTGGGGGATTGGCTGAGCCGGGGAAGCCCGTGTGGGCCGCGGCTGAGGCTTTCCAGAGCTCTTCGGATTCCTGGGAATTGGGAGGGGGCGGCTTTGCAGGAGGTGGAGGGGTGGTGGGCGGCTGGTGTGGCCGGGGCGTGTCCTGTAGCAAGAGGGTGCTTCCTGGGCCTCAGCCTCCCCTCCGCAGGGCCCCACATCCCTCCTGAAGAGGGTGAACTTGAGAGGGAGGGATAATCGGATTTGCTCAGGGAGCCCACACTCAGGAAGACGACTCCATGCTCCCTGGGGGTTGGCAGAGTCCCAGCTGCTGTCCGCCGGGCCCAGCCTGAGCCGGGGTTCAGTCAGCACAGGAACCTGGGGGAGGGCCCGCATTTATCCCTGAACCTTTCCGGAACCCCCAGGTGGACACCCAGCACCAGGGAACACGTGCGAGCCGGCTCCGTCTCCAGGGTGACTCCATCCCAGGCAAAGGAGCCTCTGAGGACGGCCCTTATCTTTATTGATTGGTTTCTTAAAAATATAATTGTCTTAGAACTTTTGGGGCGAGTGCTGTTTCTCCTCCACAGGTTTATTTATAGAGGAAGGTGGGTGGGATCTGTGTGTTGTCGCCCGGCTGGGCTGTGTGCTGCCCGGGCTCCCAGGGTTCCTGACTCTGCGTTCGCCTGCGACACAGCTGCCACCGTCCCGGCGCACGGGCGGGCGGGGCGGGGTGGGGCCCCCGGGAATGCTTGGAGGCCAGGAGGGGGGACCCTGCCTCAGTCCCTGCGAGTGCGAGGGAGGCGGGCTGTGGGTGTGTAGGGACCAGAAGGTGACCAAGGGGTGCTTGGGGGCTTGGGGATGGCAGGACGCTCTGGGAGGCGTCTCCTAGGGCCCAGGCTCCAAACACCCCGTGTCACGGAGCTCTGAGATGGGGAAGGATATATCAAGGTCATCAGGATGCTGAAGGGTAGAGCTGGGTGAGCCCATCTTGGCTCTGAGGGCCACGTGCTTGGCACAGCCCTGCCCGGGTGGGGACGAGCTGCAGGAGCCTGAGACAGCCCTTCACGGCATCTCTGAACACTCGGCACTTGGGCTGTCACGCTGCTCCACGGGCGTCCCCTGGGAGTGCGAGAGGGCACCGATCTGGAAAGGGCCGGTCCCGCCCGCACCCGCCTCCCCGGGCTCCACGTGCCCCGCAGGCCCTGCGTGGGCAGGACGGGGCTGGTCGTCCTCTACTGACCTTGCATCGTGGTAGTCTCTTGATCACTGTGTCTCAGCAGCGTCTGGATATCTGAACTGGTTTCAGAGGGGCTGCCTCAGTGGTCGGAAGTCACAGGCCCAGGAGGCCCCAGAACCGTCCCATGACCCTGGGCCTGAGCTCCGAGCTGGGGGTCTCTCGGGAGGGCGGGGCTCGGCAGAGGGTCCGTCACAGGCCAGACGTCCCTTCTGCCTGGGTGGACCAGGGCGTGAACTCGGTGGTTGCACCCGACCCATGGCCTGGCTTCTCTTGGCCGTACTAGGGCGCAGTGTCTCCCGGGGACCCTGGGCTTCCCGTCCCTTGGCCCTGGCGCCCTTGCCCGCGTTCTGACAGGAAGGAGAGTTGCAGGAATGGGTCTGCTAGTCTCTGAAGCCACCGACTGGCATCGCAGTGTTCCTGGGGTAGGTGTGGGTTCCCACCGAGCCCTACGGCCTGCCCACGATGCGGCTGGATGTGTCCCTGCCTCCTGGGCTGGTGTAGGGTGGGAGAGGCTGCCTCCCCACCCCCACGGTTGATCCTGTGAAGAAGCAGAGACACAGATGGGGCTGAGACGGGAGCGTTGCAGGGCTCGGGGGAGGGGCCTCCCCACCCAGCGAGAGCTGGGGGAGCCGTGGGGGCAGCTCATCCTTCCCGGGGTGGTGGGAAGAGGCCCCTGGGGATGGCGGCAGGGTAGGGGTCTGCTGAGCGCCTGTTGGGGTCATTCCCTCCCCTTTGTGGAAGCATCGGGGCCACGCGCCCCTTGGGACGTCATCTTGTTCCTGCCAGGAAGTGGGCGTGACGCCAGCAGGCTGAGCTCACCCTCCGGGTCGGGGCTACCCCACTGGACTCAGGACTCAGGCCCCACTGGGGAGGAGGGAGGAGATGGAGCCCAGAGCAGGCCGGGCCCTGGCAGGGACCGTGGGCCTCCCAGACCTGCTTCTGCAGCTGGGGCTGGTGGGGATGTGACCTTGGGGCTCCTGGGAACAAGTTTGCTGGGAGCTCTGGTTCCTGAACCACTCCTGCCGTGCCGCACCCCCAGTCCCTAAGGCTCCCACTCAGCCCACACCCCCGGGACCGGGCAGGGGTCTCGGCTTTCACTGTTCTTCTGGCTCCCGGACTCTTCATCACTGGGATCGCCCTTGGCGTTGACTAACCTCAGGGCCCCTGTTTGCCCGCCTGGGGCACTTCAGGGTGGAGGGAGTCCCTGAGCGCGGCCTTCAGCCTCTGGCGGGGGGACTCGGGGAGTGGTGCAGAGTGGGGACAGCCTCTGATCACCTCGGCAAATGTCTCGTGGTCAGGCCCCCACAGAGTGCACGGGTGTCTGTATCCTGGGATAGAGCGAGGCTGGCTTGAGCCCTGTGAGCAAGGCAGGCAGGGGCCCCTCGGACGGTGGGGTGGGCCAGACCGGGGGGCCCAGGAGCCTGTGTGGGAGGAGGCGTTCGAACTGAGACCTGGATGGGGCGCGCCGAGGGAAGAGTATCCAGGCAGGGGGACGGTGCGGGCCCTGAGGTGGGGGGTGTCTGTATAGCAGATGGGAGCGGGGGCAAGGAGCACAGCGGGCCGTGGGGAGGAGATCTGGGCACGTGGCGGTGGCACACCAGCGTGGCGACCTGGGCCCTGAGCCTGCCCCCGGGAGTTTGTGGGCTGTGAGGAGGCAGAGTGACGGTGGGGACCAGCAGGTGGGCTGGCCTGGGGGCCCAGGGCTCAGCTCTGCCTCTAGCTGGCTTCGCAACTGCTCCTTAGGGAGGGCAGGCCTGGGGCCAGGCTTAGCGGGAAGTCGAGGCGAGAGACAAGGCTGGAAGGGCAGGTGAGGGCTGCGCAGGGACGGAGGCTGGGAGTTGGGAGCGCTGGTGTCTCACATCCTCAGGCCTAGAGGGCATGGCTGCTGCCAGCCCCTAAAGGAGGCTCTCGGGCTTGTGGGCATCACGCTCCGAGCACCCGAACTTCATTCTGACTGGGGCCGGCGGTGGGCGCCCTCCCGGCCCGGTGCAGCGCTCGGGGTGGTTCTGTGTGCTCCCCTCACCTCCCCCGAGGGCTGAGAGCCGAGGGCGATGCGGGGCTCCCGGAGCTGCAGAAGAGACGTTCCGTTCCAGGGTCAGGACCGGAGGAATGCGGGGGAGGGGCCGGCCTGTCAAGCACTCCGGGGATGGATCCACAGCACCTCTGCTGGCTGAGTCCAAGCCACGGTCACACAGTCAAGGTCAGACGAGAAACGCGTTACCTCTGTTTATGCAGATGTCGGACGGGCCGTCCGTCCAGCCGCCTGTGCCGAGCCCGCTGTGGGAAGGGCGGGGACCATCCCTGCCCGCCCCCGCGAGTGGGCATTCCCCTCCCTGGCACAGAAGAGAAGTCTTCCCTCTCCTCAGTGGTTCATGTTGGCGTAACTTGGAACAAGTCTAAGTCGCGCAGGCCCAGGTTGAATTTCCAGGCTGGAGATTAAAGACCGGCCGCTCACCCTGGGCAGAAACAAGGGGTGAAATCAGCCGGTCGCGCCCTGAGTGGTGATGTGCGGCCCCGCCTCGGTCGGAGATGGTGGGGGCGGGGCTCGGGGAAGGAGCTCTGCTGGCTCTCAGCCCCTGCCCAGCTCAGGAGAGCTGGCAGCAGGTCTGGGCACCGTCCCCAGAGCGCTGTGCCCGCCGAGGATGACAGATGGGGACCGAGTAGCAGCTTGCCGTGGTGCAGGGGGTGTGCCGCCACGTGGCCGCTGGTGTCCCTGGCCTCCACACACACTCCTTGTGGGGCGGAGGTGGGCCCAGGCTGACGGGAGAAGCGGCCGTTGGCGGGGCGTGAGCGCCCCAGGGTTTGATGAGCCCGAGGGTTGATGAATGTGCTCAGTGAGGCTTCCTTTGTCCTCTTGCTGCCGCCTGGGTGCTTGCCGGGAGCGGAGCTGTGGGCAGAGAGAGCCTTGGGTGGGTGTGGCCGCTGCCTGCCTTCGGAGGCCCAGTGCAGCATCGACCCGGGAGGCCAGAGCACCCCATCCTCGGGTGGCCGGCGAGGACCAGGGCGTTAGCCCAGTGCGGCCCCCACCCAGCCTCGGTGCAGCCCTGGGCTCTTTGCCCCAGTTGCGAGCAGGGCTGGCAGGGAGAGCGCCCGGAGGCCCCCACGCTGCCTCAGGGTGAAGAGGCTCCTCTGACCCGCAAGGGGTGTAGACCTGATGCAGGTGCACCCCCAGCTCTGCTTTGATGTCTGCGGACCTGGCTCCTGCAGAAAAGGCCTTGGGCGAGACCTCAGCCTCGGCTGGCCCCGCTGGACTTGTCTGACCCTGGGCTGCTGGTGCTGTGGGTGCTTCTGTCGTTGGCGACTGATGGGAGCAAAGCTGTTCCCCTGTGGATGGACCGTTAGGTGACACGGGATGTTGGCATTAGTGAATGCCGTCACTGAGCCGGTGGCAGAGGTGGGGGCAAGGCCAGGGATCTGGGTACAGAATGGTCTTGGATAGCAGAGAAAGTGCGCGAAGTGGGGTGGGCACAGACCACATCCAAGACCTTGGGCCTTAGCAGGGGTGTGCCCAGCCGGGGTGGGGGACTCCTGGTCACTGTCTGTCCCATCTGTCCCACCTGGGTTCTGCCTGCCCCTGAGGGCAGGTTCCAGGTGGGGTCCGAACCAGGGGGAGGGCTTGGAGCCCCGCTCAGGGAGCCCGCGCTGCTGTTGACCCCCGCGCTGCCCTGTGTTCTCGTCCCTTGTCCCCTACCCAGCTGTCTGCACCTGGTGGCTGTCGCTAGGCCCCTCACTGGCCTTAGGACTGAGGTGGGGACATCCTGAGTCCTTTTGGACAAGGTGGTCTTTAGTAGCCCTGGGTGTTAAAGACTCAGCCTCAGTTGGGTGGAGCCTCTTGGGATTCTGGGGTCTCCTTGGGCACAGGAGGGGGGTTAGCAACTCCTGCTAGCCTGGGCAGTGCCTCCACGTGTGCCTCAGTTTCCCTGTCACACCACCTTGGTCTGCCATCTCGGTTACTGATGGAGTGAGGCTCCCACCAGACCGGGTGGGAGAAGGGGCCAGATGCGGTCCTGGGAGAGAGGCTGTCGGCCCCGTCCAGTCAGTGAGTGGCCAGTGTGGTGGCTGATGGGGGACAGACCCCTGGCCAGGCCCCACACCAGCGCTGTCCCCATCTCTGAGCAGCCCCTGGGCCTCCTGGGTCCCCTCGCCGCAGCCTGCCTGTGGGGTGGGCCTGTGGGGCAGGCCTGGTCGGATGCATTAATGGTGGCTCGGGGCAGATCTTTCTACAAGGCAGCAGAGCCGTCGCGGTGGGCCAGGCTGTGTCCTGTGAAGTCCGCAGTGGGTTGGCAGAGGTGGGCACCGAGGCCCCTGCTCCGGACCCTGTTGGGGTCCTGTCACCTCCTGGCTGTTGGTTTTCTCATCTGTGAAATGGGCCTGCTGCCCGCATGGCCTCTGGGTGTGTGGCAGGGACTCCTCATCCCTACTCAGTTTCCAGCGTGGTGCGGGACACGGGATCCTGTCGGCCCCATGACCCCTCGCCCTGGGCCTCTGGCCTCCAGAGCCCCAAGAGGCCGTTGCTGTCTCAGGCCCCTACCTGTGGCACTCTGTTACAGTTGCGTGTAGCCGGGATGCCCCCATCCGCCCTCACAGCTGCGAGCAGGGGTGCAGGTGTCCAGGGAGGCCCCCAGCACCTGCTTGGCCCCTTCCCTGCCTCTCCTGCGGGCCCCCCGGAGGGAGAAGAATGGCCCATGAGCAGGACGTGCTTGACGCAGTAACAGGAGTCAGCCCCTTTCAGGATAAATCGCAATTGGTCGCCCACTATGTCAGGTTCCTGCGATGCGGAGCAGCCCCCGGAGAGAGGGTGCTTGGCCGTGAAGTGGGTCATTTGGAGCCTCGGTCGGCGCGGGGGCCGGTGTTGAGCTTGTGTGTCTGTGCCCTGGTTAGAAGCTGCCCCGCACGGCTGGCTCCTGCGGACACCTGCAGTAGGGGAGTCCGTCTAGGAGGAGCCGAGTGTCTTGGGACCCTGTGAAGGAGTCTGGGGGGCCGCGCTCGGCTCTGGTGAGCGGGGAACAAGATGGATGAGACCCGGGCCCACTGACGCTGGGAGGGCCGCGTCCGAGCTCGGGGACTGTCCACCAGGGCTGTGGCGTGAAGGCCGAGGGGGTATGAGCAGGGGTGGGATGGTCCCAGGTGGCTGGAAACAGCTGTGGCCAGGTGGGCGCGCAGTGGTCAGTGGCCTGTGGCCCCTGGAGCACCTCTTTTCATGGCCACTCCATGGGTGCCTGTCCCTGTGGCCACGCGGAGCTGTCTTTGGCTCCAGCCACAAAGGCTGTGGGGACACAGTGGCTGGTGTTCCTGCCTCCCTGGACCTTGGGCTCCTCTGACCTTGTGTTTGCTGTGTATTCCTCACTTGTCACCCAGCCTATCTGTTCTGGGCAGGTGAGGCAGCCTGCAGAAAGGGGTAGGTGTGGGTCAGTCTGCCCTGGGGGGCTGACCCTGTGTCTGGAGAGGCCACAGCCACCTCCACCAGCTCTGCCATGGACCTCGAGGCTTGAGACTGCGCCCTGGTGCCCGTCTGCAGGGCGGCGGGGGTGGCCTCGGCCCAGTAGGGCCAGGTGAGCATCAGGGATGTTGAGTGGGGTCCAGGTGGAGCAGGGCCTGGGAGGCAGGCAGTGGGGCATGGTGTGGAGCTGCGAGTCTCCGCACGCGCCTCGTGCTCTCGGAAGGGGGTGCTGGTCTGGCCTGGGAGTGTCCAGAGAGCAGCCGGCCTGTGCCCAGCCCCTTCTGAAGCCCCAGCCACACACAGCCCCGCCTGCCACAGAGGGGAACCCGCGTCCAGATGCCCAGAGAGTGGCCATGGCCTGCCGGGAAGGTGTGGAGGGGCAAGGGTATCTCTCAGAGCTGCACACACGGTCCCTGCCCCGGCCTTTGCAGGCAGCCGCCAGCCCTGGCTGTGGTGTGATGAGTCAGCCTGCATTAGCGCCTCATTAAAATGGACGGGAACTTGTCCTGGGCTGCTGGGGGAAGCTGGCCGCTGTCTCTGAGGATCGCTCAGGTTACTGCCTTGGCTGGTAGCTGGGACAACACTCGCCCAAGCCCACTGGGCCACGGGCTCTCGTGCCAGTGCTGACCTCATGCTTGGGTGACCTCCTGCAGGTGCTGGGGTGAGAGGCCCGGGGACGCCACCTCCTCTCCCTGAGAAGCTTGGTCATTGCAATGAGAAGTTGGGCTGTGTGGCGGCCACCTTGAGGGCCAGGTCTGAGGACCCTCCTGCCTGCGACTCAGTGGCTCAGCTTCTTGCTTAGTGAGGAGGGGAGAGGCCGTGTCTGGCTCAGCTGCCTGTGCCCCAGCCGAGGAGCAGCCAATGGGCGCCCGCTGGGGTGTGAGGCTGCATGGCCACTGGCTGGGTATGGAGGCCGGCACAGGCGTGGGGGCATATCTGCCTCCCATGGAAGCCACACAAGCAAGGGCCCTGGGCCTGAGTCCCTGACTGAAAATCCAGGATGCTCATTCAGTTACATTTGGGTTTCAGGTGAGTGAGAATGTTTCAGGGTGAGGGGCGTCCCTGCAGTGTTGGAGACGGACAGCAGCGTCCTCAACTGCAGGGGTGCGGTCCAAGGCCCCCAGGGATGCCTGAAGCCTCAGATCCAATGAGCTGTGTCCTGTACGTATTGTTTCTTCTTTACGTTTTTGAGACAAGGTCTCATTCCGTCACCCAGGCTGAGCGTGGTGGTGCAGTCACACCTCACTGCAGCCTCGATCTCACATGTTCAGATGACTCTTATGCCTCAGCTTCCCCGGGTGCTAGGATTACAGGTGTGAGCCGCCACACCAGGCCTCATACTCTGTTTTTTTCAGCCTGATAACGGAGATGGCTGCTAAGTGGCCATCGGGTGGGCGGTGGCCCGCAGCGCGGGTCCGCTGAGCACGGGCGATTCGGACCCCTGGCAGTGCTGAGCGCGGCTACACCAGGCTCATGGCTGTACAGAACGGGGCACAGTTAAAACCTGGGAGTGAGGTCTGCCCGTCAGAGACCCTTTGGATCTCCCTTCTGTGAGACCTCGGTCCTCAAGCCCCGCGGAGGGGCTCGTGGGGTCCTGTCGGTGAAGCTGGGGTCTGGTGGCGCTGCCCTCACTGACCGGGCTCAGGATATGCTGTTCGGGGTGGAGGGCGGCCGTTCACAGCCCTGGGGTCTGGAGGAGGTGTGGGTGAGCCCGTGGCCCCGTTTGGGTTTTGGGGAGTGGGTCGAGTCACCCCTTTTGCTGGTCCCTGGCTTGGCAGATGTGTTTTTTTCCTTGGGTGCAGCAGGCGGGGCCCGTTGGTCCAGCATGGGCTGATCTCAGGGCGGTTTGGCTCCGTGGGGTTCTGGGGCGTGAAGGACACCCGTGCGGGGGCGGGAACAGTGGCACTGACCTGACCGGGCAAGGAGGGGGCTGGTGGGGCAGGAGGAGCAGAGAAAGTGCTGGCGTGTCTGGGGCCCGGAAGTGGGTGGGGATGCGGCAGGCACCGGCAGACGACTGTGGCGCAGTTGCTGGGGAGATGGGGGGAAGAGCAGGGAGCGCACGAGGCACAGGCCCATTGGAGGAACATTCTAGAAGCCAGATGTAGCATCACAGGAATGGCTCCAGCGGGCCTGAGGGCAAAGGCTCAGAGGCAGCAGACCCGGACCACAGTTGGTGTGTTTGAAAGCCGGGCCTGCCGGGCCTCCCGGGCCACACACTCGTGATGGCACAGAGCTTTTGTTTTCTAACCTTCCGTGGAAATCTGGGTCACTCACATGAGGAGGATGAGGCTGATGGTCTCAGGGAGCTGCTCGGTCGCGTGGGCCGAGCCCCCGTCCAGCACACTCACAGCCGGGTGGAGAGAGAAGCGCCCGGGCTGCCCCCACCTGGGCTCCGGTGCATCCAGACAAGGGGGTTCAGGCAGCACAAACCAGCCCAGAGCTGAGGTGCCCTCCCTTTTCCCCGCCTGTCCCCCCGAGGCTGTTGCCAGGTGACTGCACACGGGGGACACCCCTCCTGAGGCTGTAGAGGGGCTGCCTCCCACCCCCGCCCCAGCTCGCAGTGCGGGTGGGTCACCCACCACCCGGGGTTTCCTTCCTCTCCAGGAGATCGGGGGCTGGGAGCTGGTTCCCCTGGAGAGAGGGGTGGGTCCTGCGGCCCCTGCTTGGGTGGCGTCTGGGGCCTGGCCCGGCCGTGTGGGGCAAGAGTGGCGGGCATACCGGCCCGTGCGTGTTGTCATTGTGGTGCCTCTTTCTGGGCTGAGGCCCCTTCTCGGTCGTCCTCGTGCTGCTGGCGCCGTAGGGGACACGTTCCCGTTTGTGAGTTGGATCTGGGTGACTCTGAGAGCTGATGCTGAGATTTCTTGTTTGTGTTTTCTCACTCAGACTCGGAGAATGGTGAGGCCTAGGGAAGGGGCAGGCAGGCCTGAGAGGACGGTGGGTGTTGGGGTGAGGGTGCCTCTTGCCCCCGGGGGCAGGCAGAGTGTCCACGAGGGAGTCCTTTGCGTCCAGAGTGGAGTCTTCGCTGGCTGCTCCATTCCTCTGTGTGGGGAGTGGAAGACAGGAGCTCCCTGGGGCTCAGACCCTGCTCAGCTCCATGGCTCCAGGGCCGAGTAACGGTGCCCCGAATCCCGACCCCTGCCTTCCTCTCAGGCCTGCCGAGGAGGAGGCCGAGGCTAGAGGGCCCTCCAGCTGGCCCAGCACCCGCTCGTTCCTGTTGTTGGTCTTTTCCCAATGGTACTGAGAAGTAATTTATCCACCACCTAACTCGCCGGTAAAGGGTCCAATTCGGTCGTTCTTCCTGTGTCCTCGGGGTGGCACAGCCACAGCAGCGATGGGCTCCAGAAGGCTTTCATCGCCCGAGAGGACACCCTGCGGTGAGCTGTCTCGGCGTCTCCCGCTGGCCTTTTCCATCTCCAAGGTTGGCCTGTTCTGGACGTTTCCTGTATATGGAATCCCGCGCAGTGTGACTCCTGTGCTGGCTTCTCGTGAGCTTCGTGCAGGCTGGTCGTCCATCCTCGCCACAGCGGCAGAGCCCTGACCCTTCCGCAGTTAGATGTGCCCTTACGTAGACGGGCTGCAGTGTTTATCTCTTCACTGGTGGATGTCTGGGCCATTTTGCTCTTTGCTGCTCTTCACGGCGCTGCCGGGACGTCCCTGCTCCAGGTTCTGGGGAAACCCTGGCTTCACGACTCTTGGACATAAATCTGGGAGCGGAATTGCTGGGTCAGGCGGGAACAGTGTCGAGTCCTCGGAGGAATGGCCAGGCTGTTTTCCAAAGCTCTGCCCTCCTGTTGACCCACCTCTCACCCCCAGCTTTGGGGTCCCTGAGCGGTGGTTCTGCAGCTGTGACACCCAACCCGAGTCCAGGGCTGTGGGCAATGGGCACAGCCCTTCCTTTCCTTGCTGACCCATCGGGAAATGGCAGCCCCTGACCTGCCCAGTAGGGATGAAACGGGGTCTTTGTGGGGGGCCTGTGGAGTTTGGGCTTCCTGTCAACAGCCTGTCCCGGTGGGCGGGGCTTGCCCGCTGCCCCGTGAATGTCAGGAACCTTGGAGTCCTGACGCACGGGGGTGCGGGGGCGATACCGGCACGGAGCGGGCGGGGTGGCGCCCGGGCCGCGGGTGGGAGAATCTGGCGTGTGTGTTTGCACGGCATCCATCCCTCCATCCGTCCTCTGGAGAATTTCAACACCCACACTTGGAATAAAAAAAAAAAAAATTATTAATGAGCTTGGTGCAGTTGCCATGGGAACCTGTTGCTAATGAATCTCTGGGGTTTCCTGTTACCTTTGCCGAGCCTAGGAAGGCTGGAGCCGCGCTCCTCACCACGGCAGTGCCACTAATGGGGTTGCCGTGGCAACGCCTGTCACTAATCCCCAGCTGCTCCTGGTTTGACCGGCCCGGTCTGTGTTACATAAAGCGGTTTGGCCCATGCAGGCCGCCTCCCGGCTAGAGACCCCGAGACCCCTCCCTTGCTCCCTGAAAGGAGCCCACCCCTCCTCCAAGGACACACCGAGACACGGGAAATGGGACACCTGGAGCTGCGGCGCTGGCGTGTGCTTAGAAAGTGCACCTGCAAGGCTGGGGCGTGGCCTGGCTGTCCGTTCACGGGGCCCGGGCTGCCCATGGCCGCAGGAGCCCAGTAAGGACTTGCCTCCCCGGTGTGTGGAGCGCGTGGGGCCTCGGGAGCCAGGCCTGTTCCCCGGGGCTGCCTGGAGGCGGCCGCTTGTCCCCAAGGCCTGGCGTCCGCACGTCTGTCTGCCCTAGGCCTTCGAATTGGGGGATATTTTGTAAGGAGCCCCTGTGCTTGGGCCAGAGATGTTTTCGGGGTGGGGGGGCCTGTACCCGGAGAGGTGAACCAGAATTCCCCTGGGGCATGGTGTTGGGAGACCAGGGCGGCCTCTGGTGCCCCTGACCCCTCAAGTTGGGGCGGTTCATGGGGGACCCCACCGGTGACAGTCTCTGCCCAGCTCACCCCAATGAGCCCACCATGTCCCGTCTGTTTGGACGCTGGCCATCCAGCTACCCCCGTCTCCTCCCTCCCAGGGCCTGGACGTCTGAGGCCTGCAGTCCCCGAAGCAGGAAGGTCTGGAGCTGGTGGAGTCCATGCAGTCCGACCACCCACCCTGGGGCGTGGTTCTAGGATGAGGCCAATGATGTGGGGAGGCTCCTGGGCGGGCGGGGAGGCTGCTGGACTTGTGATTGTGGCTCCTGCGTGGGCCACTCTGGGGGCCCTCCAGCTGCCCTGCCGGGTGCCCAGGTCACCCCAGAGCTGGGGAGATGCACCCTGCAGGCAGGGAGGGCTCCCTGGAGGTGGTGGCAGGTGGGGTCAAGGTAGGGAGGGTGACGGCCCAGTGTGTCTGGTGGTCCTCAGTGCCCCCAAGCCCCTCATGCATCGTGACGGCTGAGTTGGCCCTGCGTCAGGAGCCTGCTGGGCCCCCACTCATTGCTCTCCAGACCCTTCCAGAGTCCCAGGGCACCATGCTCCACTCTGGGTGCCTGTCCTAGGAGGGTCGTGGCGCCTCTCACCCCAGCCTTGCCCTCCAGGCCTCCCCTGGAGCCTGAGGTCCGAGGAGCAGTGAGTCTGTCTGCCTCGGGCACTCCCTCCTCCTCAGCCTGCTTCCCACTTTAGGGGCCGCAGGGGGTGACCCGCTCTGAAATACCCTGGCCCGTGAGCCTCTAGGAGGTGGGCTGGGCACGCCCCTGCCCGTCTGGGGTCAGTCTGGCCACAGTGGAGTCTCGGGTGACGCCAGGGGGTTTTGTCTGCCAGGGTTCCGAGCACGTGGGCTCAGGTGCTCCATAAGCGCGCAGCCTCGGCAGCAGGAGGTGGAGGGAGGGAAGGTTCTGGACCATTCCAGATAACGGAACGTGGGGTGTGCCTCCCAGAGCGTGCCTGGCAGCGGCCGGGCTTGTTGCAGTGGAGTGGGAGTGGGGCGAGGCTTGCTGGGGGTCTTAGCCCCGAACCTGGACATGGACGGGCTTCCTTTGCCACTGTGTTCACTGTGGGCGGCACCGTGGCCGGTGGCCGAGTCTTCCTGCCCCAGACAGCACTTGGTGAAGGGCTGGCATCAGATGCTGCCTGGGCTGGCCAGAGCCGCCGACCTGCCCTCCCGCCCTCCAGCATGGGCGTTGTGGACTGGGCTGGTGGGGTGGGCCCCGAGAAGGTGGCACGGGCGTTCGCCTTGGTCCTCGCCGGCGTGCCCGTGGCCCCCGCGACTTTCCCCAAGCAGCAGCAGCAGCAGCAGCAGCACTTGGCGGGCACGGCGCGCGTCTCGTGTTCCCCGTGGGCAGCGGCCCCACGCGCCGGCATCTCCCGCCGAGAGACACTTCAGAGCCCATCAGCCGGCGTCTGGGGTCCTGGTGCTTCCCTCGGAGATCAGGGAGGCCCCAGCCCACAGGCCGGTGGGGGCAGCTGACACCATGGTGGCTGTGGGGGCTTCAGGCCGGCCAGTGCTGGTTCCCAGCAGCGTTTGTCTGTCTGCCTCCTGGGCCTGGTCCCTGGCCCCAGGGTGAGCGGGGCCCATCCAGAGCCCAGGACTGGCTCCCTGTGAGGCTGGACATGGGCGTGTGCGGCCACCCAGCGCTGCAGTCACGTTGGGAAGCGCAGAGGCTTGGAGCTGGGCGGCTGGGTGTTTTTCTGAGCATTTGAAATATGGCCTGCCCACGGGTCAGGATCAAGGATGTTTTAATTCCTAATTTAGACTGTTTATGTGCAGGGCTCAAGTCCTGGTGGGAAGAGACAGTGTGGGCTGAACCCCCCTCCCCCCCTCGCCTCTCCAGGGCGGCCTCCCGGCTTACAGCGAGCTCCCAGCCGCTGGGGGGTGCGGGGTCTGCCCGCGGGGGTGCCGGAGGGGGGGCCCGACCTCTGCACCCTGACCCCAGCCCGTCCGGGTGCATCTTCGCTGCAGGGCTACCCAGACCCAGCCCGCCCTGCTCCCAGCACAGAGCCGCCTTTGTGAGGGGCAGGCCCCTCCCCACGCCTTCGGGCCTTTCTCTGGGACGGGAGCTGAGGTCGCACCTTGGCCGTGGCCATCAGGCTGCAGGGCTCCTTGGGGCGGAGCCAGCGGGACAGGGCCCGAGGAATCCGGGGGCAACACTGGGCAGACGCAGCTGTCGGCTTGGTTTACCGTAAAATAAACTCGGAGAGACACGGAGGCAGGGGAGGGGAGGGGAGGGGGTGGATGGGAGGGGACGGGTCGTGAACAGCGAAAAACATGCCCCCCCCACTGGCCTGCAGCCCCCCACAAGCCCAGTGGCCGTCAGCCTTGGGATTTTCAGGTTTTCCAACTTCAATCAGGGAATACGTCTGTCTTCCCTGCATGAGTGACGTGTGGGGCCTGGTCGCCTTCCTGACTGTCATGCTGCCCGGGTTTGCGGGGCCCTCCTCGTGCCCCACCATCTGGACGGGGGTTTCGGGGTGAGGGGTGCTGGGCTGTGTCGGGGCCCCCGTGTGCAGCAGGAAGGGGCCAGGAGACGAGGTCGTAGTGGGGCAGCTCCCTGCTGCGCCCTCTTTCCTGTGGCCGTGCAGCCTGTCTTTTTGTTTTGGGTGCTGGCCCTGGTCCCGTGGCTCAGGGTTCAAGGAGCCCACCCACGTTGTCTCCTTGGCTCAGCGGCTCTCGTGTGGAGGGTCGGGGTGCCTGGTGTGGGGGCCTTCTGCTCCCCAGGGGGACAGGTGCAGTCGGGTGTCAGGAGAGGGCAGACCATCCCCCTAGTTCTCCCCCCACCTGCTGCACCCACAGCCCCTCCCTCCTTCTCCCTGCACACCCTTGGCTCCCTGTCCCACTCCACGGTCAGGCCTTTTTCCCTGCTGAGCCCCTCCCCTCCCCTAGCACATTCCCACCTGCACCCCTGGGGTGCTCTCTGGGGAGCCCTCAAAGCCCGTACCCTACCCAGCTGTCTGCTCACCCCCCCGCTGCCCGGACCACCTTCTTGTGGGGAGTCTCTCAGGCAGCCTGCTCTGTGGGGCCCTCCCGTGTGGTCTGGGCGTCTAGTGGGGGTCGTGGAGCTTTGGGACTGTCAGCAGCCAGGGGGGTAAGAGGACAAGGCCCAGATGGGCCAGTGGCCCGGGGGACAGGCTTTCCTTAGAAAGTTATTGGGGTCCTGGAGCGAGTCCCTGCAGCCCACTTTTTTTTTTCTTTTGAGGCGGAGTCTCGCTCTGCCGCCCAGGCTGGAGTGCAGTGGCTGGATCTCGGCTCACTGCAAGCTCCGCCTCCCGGGTTCACGCCATTCTCCTGCCTCAGCCTCCCGAGTAGCTGGGACTACAGGCGCCCGCCACCTCGCCCGGCTAACATTTTGTATTTTTTAGTAGAGACGCGGTTTCACCGTGTTAGCCAAGATGGTCTCTATCTCCTGACCTCGTGATCCGCCCACCTCGGCCTCCCAAAGTGCTGGGGTTACAGGTGTGAGCCACCACGCCTGGCCCCCACCCACAGCCCACTTTTTGGCTTCAGGCCCTGACCACAGAGTCCACAGAGGCTGGAGCCTGGAGGAGGCTGACGTGAAGCTTCTGGAAACAAAGTTTGAGTGGAGATGGGGGTCGGGGTGTATTTTATTTTCCAGGCAGTAAACTCCGTTGGCTGCCGCAGAAAACCAGAGGAGCCTCAGGCGGCTTTTGTTGCTCGGAGCTGTGGGGTTCCCTCATTTCCAGTTTGCCAAGGCTGCCTGGGGGCCGGCTCATCCCTCCCGCCTCCTGGGCTGTCCCTCGGCCCACGGGGACCACCACCCTCCCTCCGGAGCTGCTGGAGTCCCTGGAGCTCTGGGCAGCCTTCCCCCGTCCACAACGTCGCCACCCTCCCAGGCTGGGCAGACACGACCCCCGTCTCGCTCCGTCTCTGGGCGCCCACTGGCTCCGTCTCTGGGCGCCCACTGGCTCCGTCTCTGGGCGCCCGCTGGGTCCGTCTCTGGGCGCCCGCTGGCTCCGTCTCTGGGCGCCCGCTGGCTCGGTCTCTGGGCGCCCGCTGGGTCCGTCTCTGGGCGCCCACTGGGTCCGAGGTGTCCGTTCTGGGCTCCTCGCTCACGGACGAGAGGGTCAGGGCAGAGCCCGAGGCGGGGAGCAGTGTCCGTGGGTGTGGGCGTCTTCCCAGGCCGGGCGGGCGCCAGGACGGGTGCTGGGGTCCAGGTACGGCATGGGGCCCACGTGGGCCCCCCTGCCGGGCGCCGTGGAGTCAGAGCAGCTCGGCTCAAGGTCCTGGGGTCTCTGCCAGCCTTCACTGAAGTCTGAAGCCGGCCTGCAGGTGCCAGGACGTCACCGGGAAGATGCTGGAGTGGGCAGGGCCCCGGGCCGCAGGGGGTGGGCCGCACACGGTGGGTGTCGGGGCGAGAGTGGCTGTGTGCCTCGATCTGGCTGGCCCAGGGTGAGTCTGCCCTTCCCGCCTGGCAGCGCCCCTGGAGCTTGGCAGGGAGTTGGGGGTGGGGCACCCCCCACAGGGCGGCACCTCCGCCTTCCCTGTTGAGTAGAAAGGATGCTCGGGGAGCAAGGCTGTGCCGTCCCCAATGTTTTAGGCTGTTTGAGCCCCCATTACCCCGTCCCTAGGCTGCCCCCAGGCATCCTTCCCTTTCAGATGGTGGCGGCGGGGCTGCCCTGACCCTGCCCTGAGCCTGGCCCGCCTCCGTCTGGGGTGGCCGTGGGGTCCCCAGCAGGACACGTATGTACCTGTGTGTTGTCACGCACATCACCCGCTCAACAGGGAACCCCAGGGCGTGGGAGCAGCGGGTCATCTGCACTCCACACCGCTGGATCCCAGCAGGAGCTCCCGGCTTCCCTAATTAAACGATTTATTATTAAAGCAGCTGCTTCCCCATAACTGGCTTCCTGCAGCCACAGGGGCAGAGCCGCCCGCATGGGTGCGGGGCAGGGAGGTGCATGGGGTGGGCTGGGGCGCCCATGGGCGAAGTGGGCTGCTGCTGCCTGTGTGCCCCCCGGGGCTCCTGTCCAGGTCCAGGCCCAGGGCTGTGGGCTGGGAGGACTCAACAGCTTTGCTTCTCCGAGGCGGGGCAGGGGCTGTGATCAGGGCTGGTACCGCCCCGTGGGGACTCCCGCAGTCACTGGCCCTAAGCTTTGTCAGTCCTTGGCAGCCAGCCCCAGGGACACCAGGGACCTGCAGGTGGGTACTGTCTGGGAGGGAGGGGTGGTGCGGGGCTGGAGTCCCAGGACCGCAGACCTGTCCTGGGCATGGCGTGGGGGCCCTCTGTGTGGCCATGGACCTGGGGATCCGAAGTGTCCTTGTGGATATTGGGGTGTCGAGGTGTGGGGCAAGTTGGAGGTCCTAGCGTGTTTAAGCGGCTGACGGGTGCAAGGTGGAGGTGCCCAAGAGGCCGAGGCTGGAAGGGGGCCGCAGATGACGGGGTGCTGGTGACCAGGCAGGGAGGAACGGGGTGCGGAGCTTTGCAGGGGTTTGAGCAGGTGGCACTGGGAGGCCCAGCAGGCACAAAGGTGGCAGAGCCCCGGGGTGGGAGGACGTCCTTGTGGAGTGTGGGACGAGGTGTGCTCACCCACAACCTCCAGAACAGCAGCTGTGCCTCCGGCCTCGGGACCTGTCCCGCCGGTGTGGACGGACGAAGCTCAGAGCCTCTGCCACTGGCTTCTCTCTCTCATTGTTTACCTTGTTAGTATTTAACATGAGAAAATTTTAAAAATTATTTACTAAGTCACTTAACCACAATAGTAAGTCCTTTGTGTGTTAACATAATATGTTCTTTCACCGAAAAGGGTTATATTTCTCAAAACCTTAAAAATTCAGTGAGAAGTGGGGCTGTGTTTTGCGGTTTTGCAAGACCCTTTGCTGCCCGGCCTGGTGGAAGTGTCCGGGGACACCCGTAGGAGGGGCGAGGGAAGGAGGGTGGGGCTCCCCAGCCGCCACACTGAGAACCACTGGTCTAAACCAGCAGGTTCACCCTACGAGAATTCCCCCTCTCCTTCTGAAAGACTGTGGGCGTTGACCTGTGCGCACAGTGGGGCCTCACGTCACATGGGGCTGTGGGCATTGACCTGCGTGCACAGTAGGATCTCGCATCATGCAGGCCTGTGAAAGTTGACCTGTGCGTACAGTAGGCCTCCTGATACGGGGAGCCGTCACCTGGCTGGACTCTCAGTTCCTGCAGCCCTGAGACCCACCACAGAGCCATGGCCTCTCAGATGAGGGCACTGAAGCAGAGAGTCCCCAAGGAAGGGCAGAGCTCTTGGCGTCCTCAGTTTGCTCCTCCCTCTCGGGGCACCCGGCTGAAGTCTCCTGTGGGGCTCCTGGGTTCAAGGCCACCCCACGGCCACGGGCCAGGTGCCTTTCTCTCGCTCCTCCTGGATCCCACCCTTGGTGGGGGCTAGACCCCAGAGCCCAGGACGTGGAGGTAACTACCATTTCACAGCAGCCAAGCGTGAATTTAGCCCATTGCTGTCAGGATGGGGGGCTCCATCTCGGGGTGCTGGCATGAGGCTTTCAACAGCTGCGGGCAGCGCAGCCCACCTGGCCCAGCCCGGACTCTGCAGGGTGGAAGCTGGGGTGTGGCCACGGGGAGGTAGGGAGGGGAGGAAGGAGGGGTGGGGTCGCCGTGGCTCTCCAAGGGAAGCCCCTGCCACGCTCGCTCGGGGCTGTCTGGGCCCCTCCCCCAGCAGGGGCAGAGGCACCTTTCGGAACACAGCAGAACAGTGTGTGTCCAGCCCCCAGCTGGGAGAGGAGAGGCGACCATTGTTAGTTTAAAAAAAAATGACTCAGAGAGTTCACAGAGCCTTCCTTTTCCTGCCGGCTTCCAAGAATTCCGATCTGACTTAATGGATCGAGTTGCCGGTGGGTGGATTCGGACACGGGTGAGAGCCAGGATGGCCGAGTTGGCGCAGCGCTGGCCTCGGGGCTACCAAGGGCCCAGATCTGCAGCCAGCTGGCGGTGGGCAGGCGGGAGGCCAGTGGGAGGCCCCTACCCCACCCCCACCCTCACCCGCACCCCCACCCCCCACCCCCCACGTCCACCCCACCAGCCGGGTCTGGCCATGGCTCCGTGGTAGGTCTCAGAGCTGCAGGGACTGTGAGGCCAGATAGGTGGCAGCTCCCTGGATTAAGAGGCTTATTCTATGCGCAGGTCGGCGCCCACAGCCCCACGCGACGTGAGGCCCCACTGTGCGCGCAGGTCGGCGCCCACAGCCCCGCACGACGTGAGGCCCCACTGTGCGTGCAGGTCGACGCCCACAGCCCCACGCGACGTGAGGCCCCACTGTGCGAGCAGGTCAATGCTGCTCGCAGGTTAACGTCCACAGCCTCCATGTGGTGTGAGGCCTTACTCTGTATGTAGGTGTGGCCACCAAGGGAAGCCTTCCTGCATGTGGGGTTCTCTGCCGGGTTCCGGGGAGCCCCGGGAGGACCACTCACCTTCCCGCACGTCCCTTTGGTAGTTTTGCATTATGCAGGCTGGTTGTGGGGCCGGGCTTTGAGGGGGTTGACAGGAGACATGGTCTGGGGCCCTCAGGACTTCCCCCTGCTGTGTCCTTGCTCCTGCTGGGCCCTGGCCTGGGCCGGTTGCACCCTTTCCCGCTCCACCCTGTAGCCTCCAGCTCCCGAGCACCACTCAGTCTAGGTCCGTGTGTCCGGCGTGCCCCGAGCTTGTCCTTCGCCATTGCTGCGCCCAGTCCTGACAGCTGGCCCCATGTGTTTACTCTCATGTCCGAGAACCTGAAGCAGTCCCTGACACACAGTAGTTGTTCCGCAAATGCCTTAGGGAGGAGGAGTAGCTCAGGTGTCCTTCCTAGAGGAAGACCCTGGGAGTGGGTTTTGAGGGCTGCGTAGGAGTGTTCCCAGGCTGGGGAGGTGGGCGGGCCGTGGGCATTCACCGGGAGTGGGTTTTGAGGGCTGCTTAGGAGTGTTCCCAGGCTGGGGAGGTGGGCGGACGGTGGGCGTTCCCCGGGAGTGGGTTTTGAGGGCTGCGTAGGAGTGTTCCCAGGCTGGGGAGGTGGGCGGGCCGTGGGCGTTGCAGGCTGCGGGTGAATTGGGCTGGGCTTGGGATGGTGCGTTGAGGGGCGTGTGCCAGTGGCCCCTGTCCGTCTCGGGTAGACCCTGGGCTGCCATTCCTCCTTCCCGGACCCCCAGTGCAGGTTCTACAACAGCCTGGAGTCTGACCCCGGTTCCTCCGTCTGGACCTGGCCTTGTGGCCCAGCCCCGTTCAGGGAGGTGCCTTCCGCTCCCATCGCCCAGTCATGGGACACGCCGTGTCTAGCAGGCTCTGCTCTTTCCACCTCTTTGCAAATTGGCTTGCATAATGGCTCAGCTGGGTTCTAGACCTAGGGAATTTCAGCCCAACCCATTAGACACAAATGCTGTGTGGTTAGAGATGCTGTGTGGTTAGAGATGTTTGTGCCGGAGCCGCCCTGTCAGTTCTGAGCTCGGAGCTCTAATTAGTGCCCAACGGGGCGCCTCACCCCCACGGGGGGGCAGGAGCGAGGCACAGCAGCAATGTCGCAGAGCTTCCTTGCCCACCTTCGGGTCCAGCTGTGCGGACAGCCAGGCGTGGGTCTGGGAGGGCTGTTGCCGCAGAGTGGGGTCGGCCGCTCCTGCTCTCGGTGGCCCCAGGGCCTCTGCATGGATCTCCGCTGCCGGCTGTTTCTGCAGGGTGGACGTGGCAGTGGCCTGTGGTTGGGCTGGGAAGACCTGGGGCCAGTAGTTCCCACCATGCTTACAGGTGACGGGCCTGGGCTGCTGTGGGGACCCCGAGAGGGAGTCTGGGTCTCAGGTGACCCCTCCCAGCCAAGGGGTGCCGGGTTTGAGTCTGCACAGGCCCCGGGACCAGCCACTCTAGCAGTGAGCAGTGGGCTGATGGGGGGCCGGGGGCCGGCTGGACACAGAGTCTCAGTGGCCCAGTAGGGGATGTACCCTGAAGCTCCGTTTATCTGCCAAGAAAATCGTGGTGCTGGGAGGGGAGCGGGGCTGCCCGCTGGGGAGCTGCCTCTGTCCTACAGTTACGCCCGCCTCCCCGCGGCCCTTCCCGCGAGTCTCTTCACCTCAGGGGACGGGGAGGGGGCCCTAAGGCCGGTGTGGCCTTCTGGAGGCTGAGTGTTTGTCGCTGCAGCTGCTGTGAGCATGTCCCACGGGGTGGCGTGGGTTCGGCTCAGGTGGGGGCTGCCTGGGGACAGGCAGAGTCCCCCAGGCTGGGAGGAAGCGCTGGGGGAGGCCTGGGCAGCCTCACTCCCTCCCCACAGGAGCTTTCCTCAGGCCCTCCACACCTTTCTGTGAACCCTACACTGGACCCCAAAGGCCACTGTGACTTCAGAGGCTGCCACTCCAGGCGTCTGTCCCGGGCAACCCTGTTGGTCATTCCACTGACGTGTACGAAGGCCGTCTCCGATTCTCCGGCACTTGGAATTCTGAGTGACACAGGCTGGATGGGGTTTGACTCCACCAGGCGCTGCCGTCCCCCAGGCCACCCCCCACCTCCGCGGCCGATCCCCTCCAGGGCCGGGTCCCCTGCTGCCCGGGCCTCAGCCCCGGCCCTGCTATTTACACACTGTGGCCGCCGGCACCCTTGGAGACCCAGCCCAAAGTTCAGGGCCGAGGGCCCTCCTCATGGTACGGTGCGGGGACAGCGTCCGACCGAGACTCACCCTTCCGTCACCCCGGAGTCCCCCAGGCTGGCACACCTAGTGGCTCGTGGTCACATGTGTGTCATAGATTTGAGGGCCGAATTCGGACTCAGGCCAGAGAGTGGAACAAGCTCCAAGCGGGAAAGGGGGTGTTGGGGTGGAAGGAAAGGGACCCCCCAGGGCAGGCTTGGGAGGGGCGTCTTAGTCTGCTTGGGCTGTGACAGAAATTCTGAGGACGTGGTGGACGTCCCGGGGCAGGGCTGGGAGGATCGGGCTCCACGGCGGCCGCTTGTGGGTGACGACGCCTGCTTCTGCCTGTGTCCTCACGTGGTGGGAGGAGGAGGGGTCTCTCGAGGTCCTTGTTATAAGGGCATTAACCCCATTTTCTGAGGGCTCTCCTGCTCCTGACCTCACCTCATCCCAATCACCTCCCAAAGGCCCCGTTGGGTCTCAGCGTCTGAACTCGGGGGACACAAACTCTTCGTCCCCAGCAGGTGCCCAGGCTGCGGGCACTGCCCTTTCTCCCTGGGCCCCACTGTGGTCTCTCCCGCCCCCTCTCCCTCGGGACCCCATGGTCCCTCCCCCACCCCAGAAACCCCCCCCATGGATTCTCCCGCCCCCTCTCCATGGGGCCCCTCATGGTCCTTCCCTGCTCTGCCTGGGACCCCCCCACCAGGCTCTCCTACCCTGGATCCTTGGATCCCCCCCATAGTCCCTCCCACGCCCCCTCTTTCTGGACCCTCCCCCATGGCCTCCCCGGTTGCCTCAACTACAGGCTCCTTCTGGTGCCCCCGTATTCATATCTCAGAGTCCTAACCCACCCCCGAGTGCCTTAAAATGTGACTATTTGGAGATAAGGGCCGTTTGGAAGGGGGTTAGGATTAGGTGAGGCCACAGGGGGACACAGATGCAGACGGGTGACAGCAGCGTCTACAGGCCAAGGACAGCCACAGGAGGAGCTGGCCTTGCCTACATCATGGTCTCAGACTCCAGCCTTCAGGCTGTGGGAGAGTGACCGTCTGTTGCTTCAGCCACCGCCATCCAGCAGACCGGTGTCCAGCCCCAGAGGGGCCACACTGTCCCTCGGGTCCCTCCCTGCCCCCTGGCCGGACCTGGCTCACCCCCCGGCCAGGAGCTCCTGCACAGGTTGGGCCCGGATGCCCCTGCCCTGTCTCCACCGAGCTCCAGAAATCGGGGTTAGGGTGAAGAGACATGGCAGAGTGCCCGTGGCAGGCAGGTGTGGCTGTCAGGGCAGAGGGAGGACCAGATGGTGCATCTCCCCAGCAGGGCAGCCCCCATGGCCCTCCAAGCCCCTCCATTTTCCCCGGGGGATAAACTGAGGCTCTGTGACCCCTGTCAAGTCTCAGAGACCCTGTTGAGTGGTGAATGGGTGGCCCATGGACAACAGGCTGTGGTGGTGTGGGGCTCCGCCCTCCCCGCACGCTGTTCCTCACGCCTGCCTGGGAAGCGAAACCACAGCAGCGTCACCCCTGGCTGGGCCTGGCTGCCGCCTGCCCAGGAGTGAGAGCTGTGTTTTTATCTAACGTGCCTCCCGGCACGGGTGGAAGAGGTGTGTAGTGGCCCTGTCGGTGGGGTTTGGCCTCAGGGGCTCCTGGGCAGGGTGAGCTGGGGGTCCCTGACCTCAGTCACCAGGCAGCGGTGGACGGAAGCCTTGGCTGACCTGGCATCGGGGCTTGGGGACTCCCCTTGTGAGGGGAGGGAGGTGGGAGAGCAGACCGAGCTGCTGCTGAGTAGCTGCTCCGTTCTCCTCATTTAATTATTTGTGTATGCATTTGTGCGTGTGTGTTGTTTTGTTGTTGTTGCTGGTGTGATCTTGGCTTGCTGCAACCTCCGCCTCCTGGGTTCAATCAATTCTCCTGCTTCAGCATCCTGAATAGATGGGATTACAGGCACCTACCACCATGCCCAGCTAATTTTTTTTGTATTTTTAGTGGAGATGGGGTTTCACCATCTTGGCCAGTCTGGTCTTGAACTCCTGACCTCGTGATCCACCTGCCTCGGCCTCCCAAAGTGCTGGAATAACAGACATGAGCCGCTGTGCCCAGCCCATTTTTCTTTTTTTAATATGTATCTGGTTGCCAGGTGATACTGAGGAGACCGGGCTCTGCAGGGACAGGGCTGAGGGGCGTCATGTGGATGGACGGCCAGCCCATTGGGTGCCCTGGGTGGGTCCCCGTCCCTGCATACCGGGCGAGCCGGCTCCTGCGTGTGCACAGGCGTGGGTCCCCGTCCCTGCATACCGGGCGAGCCGGCTCCTGCGTGTGCACAGGCGTGGGTCCCCGTCCCTGCATACCGGGCGAGCCGGCTCCTGCGTGTGCACAGGCGTGTGGTGTGTGTCTGCGTTGCAAAACAGTGGATGTTGCAGGCCTGAACTGGGTTTTCGCACAGATTGAGACCACAGCGTCACTCACAGAGCATGTAGAGGCAAGAGGGACTCGGGCCGCCGTGGGCTGGGGAGGAGGGTCCCATAACTGGGGGGCAGAGCAGGGGCAGGCTGGGTGAGGAGGGGGTTCCCCAGGTGTCTGAACCCCAGGTCTGGGGAGGCCTGAGGTCTTAAGGGAGATCCCCAGTGGTGAGACTGGAGGTGCCCTGGGGCGTAGAGGGTGGGCCTGTGTCCTGGCGTCCCCGGCGTCCCCATACCCCCTCTGAGGCACAGTCACAGTCTCTGGGTCCTGAGCAGGGCCCGCAGTCACAGCCAGGGCGTGGGGGGGCCGGGGAGGGTCTGCTCTCCGTAGCGCTGGGGAGTGGCCTGGCTGGCCTTGGCTTTCCTGGCGCAGGGGTCCCCTCGGTCACTGCGTGGAGTAGGGAGGGGCCTGGGTAGGGCGGGAGGGGCCTGGGTAGGGTGGGTGGGGCAGGCAGAGATGAGATGCAGACTGGGGAGAGAGCTCAGGGTGCGCAGCGGGGGCCGGGATGCCACCGAATGGGAGCCTGTGGCTCCCACAGGGAGGCCCCTTAGGGGAAGAGGACCAGAGTGAGGTCAGCCCTGGTCCACGGCCACCCCTGCCCTGGACTCCCCGGGCCGGCACCCGACCTGGCCGCCAGTGTGCGGAGGACAGACCCGCCGGGCCGCTTTGGCAGGGACTCACCCCGTCTTCCCGCAGGACAGAGCGTTGGCGGGACTGCTTCCGCCAGCTTCCGGGCCAGACTCAAGGCTGGAGCTCCAGGCCACGTTCCCATGGAGGGAGGGCCTCGTCCCCTGGGGGGGTCTCTAATTTGGGCCGCGGCAGCTGTGCAGTGGCACTCAGGCAGTTATTTCTGGCCTGGAGAATTCCAGCCCGGAGCAGGCCCCACGGGCCCATCCCAGGGGCGGGCGGTCGTCTTCCCCAGGGTCCCCTCCTGGCTGGGTTTTTGCTGCCCACGCCTTTTCTTTCCAAGCTTGGGGGCATGTAGCACCCTCATATGGGGACCAGGATGGGCAGGGGCGAGGCCAGAGGGGAGGAGCTCTCACCGGCACGGCCGGCCCCTCCACCTCCCGCTCCCAGGACAAAGCCTGCCTGACCAGGTGGCCCTGACCTGGGGCAGCTGCTGAGCCCTCGGCAGTGGTGGGAGCTGAGCCAGCACTTGGATGCCTGTGTCGGCCTTGAGAGTCTTGGGGTCTGCTCCACTTTCAGGCAGAAATCCTGGATGGTCGTGCACCCAAGGTGCTTGCCGGCATTGCTACACGCTGCCACCACGTGGCTGGCAGGGCCTCCGGTTTCTCGGCCTGCACAGCCGGGCTTCCCACAGGCACCCAGATGAGGGCTGGGATCAGGCACTTTTCCACTCAATTGTGCCTTGAAAAGTTCCCGAATCAAGCTCTTTGTTAGAGATGAGTAGATACATTAGGTCTCTTCCTAATTAGCATGACTTTTTAAATCGCACGAAGTTAGAGGGAGCTGTCCGCATGTGCTGCGAACCAATCTCTCCTTTCGTCCCTGGAGGTGGGGGACCCGCCCTTGTCTCAGGCCTGAAGAGGGCTGTGTGTGTGTTCTCCACTCGTGTGGGGTCAGCCCGGCCCATGCACACAGGCAGCTACACACACATCGCACACCCACACCCGGACACGTGCCTCAGGTCCCCTCGTTGCCGTCACACTGCATGCACCCCTTGCACACGCACGCCCCCGCACACGCCCCTCTCACGCCCCTCTCGCACGCACGCCCTCCTCGCACACGCATGCGCACAGGCCCACTCTGCCGCCTGTCCCTGGCTGCTGTGTGCTTCCCGCCCTCCCGATGGGCGCGATGCTCCCCAGGGTGAGAAGTGGCCGCCCAGGTGAGCCTGGTGGTTCCCTGGGCTGTGGCAGGGGCGGGATCCGTGCCTAAGACAGCTCAGGCGATGGGATCATTTCGGCTCCTCCGGTGGGTGGCGGGTGGGAGGTTCTGTGGGGTGGGGGAGGCGGGCCTCACCCCGCCTGGGTGCAGCCCCGTGGACATAGAGACGGAGGCCAGGGCCGCTCCCTGTGGGGCCCGAGTCTCCCGAGGCCACTGTGTAGGGAGGAGCTCCGTTGAGACGGAATGTTCCGGCAGCCGGGAGTGAGCCGTCCACTCATGGAGCTGTGACTTCAATCCCCCAGGTGGTAGCCTGTGGTGGGTGTGGGCTCCCCGCACCCCTGTGCTGGGGGTGGCGCGCTCCCACGGGCAGCCCAGCCCCCGTGCCCTCCTGTGACCCGCGGCGCCGGCTGGAGACAAACACTCCATGTTTGGCTGCTGCCCGGGCTCCCCACCCCCACCGCCCGTGTGAGTCACGCAAGTCCAGGCGGCTGGCTCCGGCCGCGTTCCCCTGGCCAGGCCACGGGGGAGAGGGGCTCCCACATCGGGGGCCTGGCTGGGGTGGAAGCTCAGGGTAGGCTGCACTTTGAGACTCGGAGCAGACTGGGGGCGGCTGGAAGAGGCTGGGGGTGAGGACCAGGACAGAGGCCAGGAGAACTCGCAGCCCCCTGATGAGATGGTTGGTCAGTGTGGCAGGGACCCCCACCTCAGCTCCCCTCTTGATGTTGCCCAGATCCTCCGTTCCCTGCCAGGGATGGGGTGCAGGTGATCTCCGTGGAGCTGAGTCCTGAGTCCTGGCCCCAGCCTGAGAGCTCCCAGGGCGGGAGTCGGCCACGGGGTCCATGGGCACTGCAGGTTCTCAGGAGGGCAACTGTCCCATCTCTGGACAGTTCAGTCTCCAGGGCTGGTACCGGTGCCTGTGAAGGAGGCCTGGGCCCCACGCACCACCCCCGCCCCCACCTACTGTGACACCCACCACCACCCCCCCCCACCCTCCATGACACCCACTGTGACTCCCCCAGCAGCAGGGATTGGGGTGGGACACGGTGGGGCCCCGGGTGGCTGTTTCCAGGAAGTTCTGTGTCAGGCCTGGAGCCCGGGAACCCGGTACCCTCCAGCCCCGTGGGGCTGTGGGAATCTTGGGGCTGCCCTCGGGAGCCGGCCTCCCCAGGACCCCTGACAGGTTCTGTTGGGTCTGATGGCAGTGCGTCCCCCCACTTTTCCCCAGCACAGACGGGTCTTCAGGACCCCACCCGAGTTAAAACCCTGCAGTGGCTTCTCCCGAGGAAGGAGACGGGCGTGGGGGCCGCCCTCAGCATGGAACTGGGGATCCCGCCTGGCCCCTCCCCCCAGCCCTGACCGGGTTTCCTCCTCCCTTGTCTCCATGGCAACGGCCTCCAGGGAAGGAAGAGAAACCTCCTTCAATCAGCACATCCCTGGCATCCCTGATCCTGGATCGCGTGGCTGCCTTGCCCTCCCTCTTCCCACCCAATCCCCTCCCCCTAACAGGCCCCGCTGGAGAACAGGACACTCGCCTGTCGTGGCGTTGGGGTCACGGGTCCGGCGGAGGCGCTGCGCTCAGGGCAGGCTCTGGAGCTCCCTGGGCACCGTCCTGTCCTGCAGGTTTCATGTATTTTCTGTCGTCTCCCCTGTGAGGCTGGGGGGCGGTCCTGGGGGGAGCGTGTGAGAGCACATGTGTGTACACGGGTGTGCACGTGACCTGGTGTGTTGCTCCCCCAGTGGGGTCTGTCCCATCCCAGCTGCTGGGAGACTCCAGAGTCTGCCAACATCTGGCTCCAGAATGTCCTCACTGCAGAGGGAGGCTGAATTAATTAATTCCCTCCTGGATAGGTTAATTAACCTCCGGTACTCTGGAGCCGTGTCCGTGCCGCCTGGGGAAGGGGTGTCTGCCTGGGCGGCTGCGGCTGCTCCAGTCTTTATCGGACGCCAGGGACCAGAAGAGTCAAGGCCAGCTGGGCTGTGCCTGGCCCCTCAGGCCTAGGTGGAGCTGGTAGGGGAGATGGGACACCAGCCCACTCCACAGGATGTAGGCCAGACTCCAGGGCGTCACTTCTGCCCACGGAGGCTTCCGGCGCTTCAGGAACGGTCAGGTCCAGCCTGCCGCATGCACAGGGCCCCTCCGAGAGCCCTGAGATCAGGGAGCAGACCCTGGCCAAGGCTCCAGCCCACTGAGTCCTTGACAGCTTTGGGCCTTACTGCCTGAAGCAGAGGCTGAACTGTGGAGGCCGGCAAGTGTGGGACCGAGGCTCCGGTGAATGGGGCCCCCAGCCCCAGAGAACTCCAGGCGGCTTGGCCTGGGCACCTGCGCACAGCGGCTGTCCTGCCTTCGAGGGACATGCATGGGGAGGGCTCCTCACCTGCTGCCAGGGGCTGCTCGTCTCCCGGCCCTCAGCCTCATCCTCTGTGAGCCTGGGAGGAGGCACAGATGCCGCATGAGTCTCCGAGCGCCCTTGCCCTCTCGTGGGCATCCGGACCCCCTGGTGGAAGGCAGGTCTCAAGGCGCTGGGGGGCACCAGGAGTCGTCACGTGGCCGGGTGGGCCCAGGGCGTGTGGGGGCCTTCTGCCCAGCGATAGTGGAAGCCACGGGGCAGGAGGAGGAGATGCCCCCTACCACACCCTGTCTTCCCAGGTGCCGGGTCTCAATTCCCGGTCCGAAGGGCGCTGAGTGGCGGCTGCAGACAAGCACAGGGCTCCAGCGAAGCTGCCATTTAGAGGGAAAGCTGGAAACGCAGGCTGTGGTGATGTCTGAAGTGAGGTTCGTGTACCACGGGGTTGGCCGTTTTATTTCACGGGGTTGGCGTTTTATTTACTTATTTATTTGACAATCAGCTGATTTTAAGGAATTAACATTTTAAAGCGCACGGTCAGCGACCTTCGCATTGTTGAACCATCACCTCTGCCTAGTTCCGGAAAGCTTCCCTCGCCCCAGAGGGAAACCGCGTCCCCGTCAGCCCTCGCTGCCCAGCCCTGGCGGTCTCTACCTTGCTTTGTCTCTGGGTTTGCCTGTGCGGGACTTTCCGTGTAACATGTGGTCCTTCTGTGCCCAGCTCCTCCTGGCATCACGTCCCCGGGTTCACCCGCGTCGTGGCGTGTCAAGCTTCCTTCTTTTTCATGGTTGGGTAATACTCCGCCCTGTGGCCAGACTGCGTTCTGTCCATTCATGGGTCTGTTGGACACCGGGCTGTTTCCATCGCAGGCTGTCAGGGTCAGTGCTGCCGCGGACATGCGTGGGCCCGTCTGTCGTGAGTGGCTGTTTCCCTTGTCCCTGGAGTAGGCAGGATTGGCCTTCATGGCCTCACCCACTGGTTATCTGGAGCAGGATTAGACACGCCCTGGGTGGGAGCTGGACTCCTGGATGCTGTCTGTGGGTCCTGCCAGCAGCAGCCAGACTCCCACGTGGACCCAGCCATCTGCAGACGCCTCCCCTAAGTCTGCCCTTCTGGGGAACCCCGGAGATGCTCAGAAAGCCTAGTGGGGCCGGGCACGGTGGCTCACGCCTGTAATCCCAGCACTTTGGGAGGCCGAGGCGGGCGCATCACGAGGTCAGGAGATTGTGACCATCCTGGCTCACACAGCGAAACTCTGTCTCTACTAAAAATATAAAAAGTTATCTGGGCGTGGTGGCGGGTACCTGTAGTCCCAGCCACTCGGGAGGCTGAGGCAGGAGAATGGTGTGAACCCGGGAGGCGGAGCTTGCAGTGAGCCAAGATCGTGCCACTGCACTCCAGCCTGGGGAACAAACACAGACTCCATCTCAAAAAAACCAAAAAGGCTAGTAGGGCACAGGGGTCCATGGCAGGTGAGTAGCCGGTCGGCGTGCGTAGGGGCTGGAGGTGGGGTGTGTGGGGGGCCAGGGTGTACCACACTGGTCCTCCCGGGGCTGCTCAATGGGGTCTCCTTCACGGTGTTTTGAATAAAAATGCACGGCTCCCTCGGGGTGTCCCAGCAGGGCTGTTCAGAAGCTGGGCCCAGGGATCCCGGAAGGCCAGGCCCACCCTGCTGTGACTGCACAGGCCGGGACTCCTGGACATTTCGTTTCTGTAATTGCACACGCGGGGCCTTGATTCGCCGTGCAGAAAGCCAGACGATGCCGTGGCGTGGGGGTGAATGTCAAAGGGTCACTGTGGAGTCTGCCCTCGTCTTGTCCCTCCCCATGGTGTTCTCATCCTCCAGCGATTCCCTGAGAAGTTCTCTGTGTCTCTGCACACACGTGTGCACACACACGCTCCTCGAGGTGGCCTGCACTGCGGCTTCTGTCGTGAATGGGGTCACGTGCCCTCCGTGACTCACTCCTCCTGCCCTGTGTACCTTGGACCTGGCTCGGTCCTGATGCCCACGGCACCACTGCCACCTTTCGGGTGGCCAGGTAACGCTTCCTGGCCGGGTGAACATGCCGTGTCAGTGGAGACATTCTGCTCTTCCAGCTCTTGTCGATACAAGCAGTGCACCCTGGCTCTCAGGGCCATGACCACCACTGTGGCCGGCAGACTTCAGGGCGGTCGGTTCCACCCCCGTGGCCTCGAGGGTCCTTTGGAGCTGCCGCGGTTCTGAGCGGGGGTGGACACAGACACAGGGCCGGAGGGTCGAGGCTCTCTGAAGGTGGAAAATGCGTCGTTTCGTTCTGACCAGGCAGCCGGTTCCTGGGGATCTCCTATGCCACTCACTGACTCCCAGGGTCTGCGGCTGGCCCAGCCCCTCCTGGGTCTCTTGATGTGGAATCGAAGCTGTTGCTTCCCCTGCAGCAAAGGGGACGGAGTCCCTCAGAGCACGCGACCGTCCCCTCCACACTGCAGGCTGATGGCTCTTGCGGGAATGGGCTTCCCCCATGAGTAGACAAAGGGCTTCTCCTTAAACAAATGGGAAAAGTAAGGTCGAGCGCTCATGAGAATGAGGGCCGGGAGGGGAGGAGGCAGCCAGCGCTGCGTGGGGCCATGGGCAGAGCGGGCAGGGAGGGAGCGGCCTCAGCCTTGGCATCTTCTGCCCAGGGCAGGGAGGGTTTGCCCAGCCAGGGATGGGTGCAGAGAGGGGAGCATGTGGCTGAGAGTCCTGGCTGCCTGTGAGCCCAGCTGCAGTCTGTGCCCTGCGGGGCGTGGGGTCCTGAGGGGGGGGCTGTGGCCCACCTCACCGTGGGCTTCCCCTTCTTGCTCTGGGTGCCTTCCCCGCCCACACCCCTGCCCCTGGCGCGGGCCGCTGGTGCCCAGCTGTTGCGGATTTGGCCTAATGGGGCTCAGCTGGCTGAGCAGATTGCTCTGGGGACAGCGTGCGGGGAGGGAGCGGCTCAGCCTCCCGATCCTCCCAGCTGCAGAGCCCTGCGGCCCCCGCACTGATGTCAGGATGCAGCCCAGCACGGAGCCCCACTGGGATCCCTGGAAGCCACAGCCTTGCTTGGGGGCCACTCTGACCATAGAGGAGGGACCAGGCGGCAGCTGCACCTGGAGACGTCCAACCTTTCGCTGGGCTGGCACTCCCCCATGGTCTGAGGAGCTGAGGCTGGCCCATGTCTTTGATGCCTTAACCATCTCTTGAGGAGGGACACACAGCCCCGCCTCCATCCCACTGTAGAAACGTCTGTCCTGACCTTGCTCCGGCTAACGTGGAGGCCTTGGTGTGGTGAAAACGTGTCCTCCAGAGCCAGCAGGAGCAGGGCCCAGCCGTGTCCGGAGGGTAGATGGAGGGTCTTGTTTTGCAGGAGGATCTTGTTTTGCAGGAGGGTCTGCATAAAACCTGTCAGTGCCAGAAAGATGAAATAGCCCGTTTGTACAGATGGGGACACTGAGGCTTAGAAAGGGGGAGGTGCAGGTGGAGGTAGAATTGGGGTCAGGTTCTTGCCCCACGGCCCTGGCTTGAGGATTAGTCACGGGGCAGGGGCAGGGAGGCCCTGGCCCCAGGATACCTGAGCCAGCAGGTCTGGGCAAGCCTGGGAGCTGATGTTAGCTGATGTTTCGGGTTGGGGTGGTCCAGGACCACCCTTTGAGCCATGCTGGTCCCACAGTACGTGGGCTTCTGAGGACCCCCTGTCCCGACCTGGGACCTTGGAGACTGCTGGCTCTGGGGAGAGGGGTCCCACGGCACCTCAGGGCTCAGCTGGCAATGTTTGGGGGTCTGGCAGCCCCGACCTTTGCTGAGTGGCCCTGAGACTGGCTCCTGGCCCCCAAGAATCCCAGGTCTCCAGCATCTTCGGCGCAGAGATAGCAGCTGCCAGGGTTCCCCCCACTCCCAGACACTCCCCCTCACCCAGCAGCGGGGAATGCAGGCCTTGCTGTCCCCCACATAACAGGCAGTACTTCTGGGGCTGCCCACGCCCACGCCCAGGGGCCGGGAGAAAACGGCACCTTCGGAGCTGTGCACTTTTAAGCTGGGAAGAACAGTTTGGGAGTCTTTTTCCTCCTCGACTCCCCGCGGAGGAGAAAGCGGGGATCAGTGGAGCAGCTCCAGTGAAGCTGTGTGTTTCTGGCCAGGAGGCCACTTCCTGGCCCCCACACCTAACCCCAGCCCTCCCAGCTCGGGTACACCCAGGACAGGCCCAGGCGAGGCGGCCGCTTCAGCACCACGGACAGCAGCCGCCGCAGCACTGCCCGCCCTGCGTCCATGCCTCCTGACCCACCAGAGGCTGGCATTGGGGGTGTGCTGGAGCTGGGCTCCTCGGAGGGCCCCCCAGGTCCTGAGAGCGGAGTGGGTCCTGTGGACCTTGGTGTGGGCCGCCGTGGCCACAGGTGGTGCCCGTGCGGGAAGGGGAGCACTTAGCACCACAGAAAGGAGGCTGGGGGGCCATCTTTGTTCCAGGGTCCTGAGGGAAGCAGCGGTCTGCAACAGGAAGCCTGTGGGGGTGAGGAAAAGCAGTTCGTCTCCCAGAGACGGAGGAGCTGGTGTCCCTGAAGCGTCCTGGGCAGGACTGGTTTTCTTTGTGGGTGCCAGCTGGGGAGGCCTGGCCCCAGGCAGGGCTGCAGGAATAGGAAGGGGGCTTCACACCTGCCCAGCCCCTCAGAAGTGCACAGGCCTGGAGGCCTGAGGAAGGGGAGGTGGCCAGGGTCTGCTGGACCTGGCAGGTGCCCTGAAGAGTATCCTTTTTTTTTTTTTTTTTGGCATGGGGTCTTGCTCCGTCTCCCAGCCTGGAGTGCAGTGGCGTGATCGTGGCTCACTGCAGCTTCCACTTCCTGGGGTCAGGCAATCCTTCCACCTCAGCCTCCCGAGTAGCTGACACCACACTCAGCTAATTTTTTTGTTACATATTTTTGTAGCGGTGAGGTCTCACTACATTGTCCAGGCTGGTCTCGGACTCCTGAGTTCAAGTGATCCTCCTGCCTCAGCCTCCCAAAGTGCTGGAATTACGGGTGTGAACCACCGTGCCCAGCCGGGGAGCACTGATTAATTTAGAGAGTGGGACTGAGGGACAGGATGGGTTGTGTGCTTGAGGGGTCATTCCTCAGGACCCCACCGCCGAGGGGGTCTTCAGCCCTGTTCCCCTGTTCAAGCCTCTCTGGGGGGATTTCTCCTTTATGAGCCTCTGGCCTGCATTGTGGGGCAAGTGAGCCCAGCCCAGCGGGGGCCGCCTGGGGAACGTGTCACCCAGGCCAGACTCCAGGGGCTGGAGAAGGCCCCTGTGTTCCCCCCCAGCCTTGGTCTGTCAGGAAAGAGGAGAGTCACTGAGGTCCTGGGGCTTAGCCCGGGGAGATGAAGGAGCAAGGGTTGGTGGGTGCGTTGCCGCTGGCCGGGCCTCAGGGTCTGCTCCCTGCCTGAGGGAGACCCCGTAGCTGAGACCGTCTCACTGTGCTGCTGCCCTTGGCTGCCCGGCCCTTCCCTGGCTGGGTTCCCTGACCGTTCCGTCGCCCTGCAGCCACCAGGCCCCGTCCCAGGGCTGCTCCCGGCAGCGCTGGCCCGCCTTCCTCCAGCCCGCAGTGGACATTGATTCTAATTTGTAGAAGTTGATTTGAAACCTAAAAGAATTTTTAATTAAAACCCAGAAAATCCATCTGTGTAATTAAGGCCCTGGAAGTCACCGGGCTCCGTGCGAGGCAGCCGGCAGATACTGCGTGTCCTCAGCTGGCCACAGAAGTGTGGCCGGGACGGCGTGACACATGAGGGCCAGCCTGCTCCGCCCGGAGCTGCCCGAGCCCCTGCTGGCCTATAAGGGACGTGGGACATGGACTGGCTGCTCCCCTCTCTAGGCAAAGCTCCAGGGGGCACTGGGACCTGGTACATCTGGCAGTCCCTCTCCAGGGCAGGGAGGGCTGGTGGCTGGGGTGTGACCCGGTTGGGAGGTGCCCAACATGCCTGCCTGTCACCTCCTCTGTTGTGAGAGGCCTCCTTGGGGCCCCCCTGGACCCTGCTACACCATCATTCCCCCCAGAGTTGCACCACAGGTACAGGGGTGGGATCCTTGCCGTTGGAGGAGCTCTCTGGGATTGTGGGGCTAATTTCAGGGTGGGTGCTGGGGGAAGGGGAGGCAGAGGATCTACGCTGGGTAGGGGCCCTGCAGACCCAAAAGCTGCGAGCCGGGAGGCCGGCCTGGCTGTGTGGCCTCAGGCACGCTCGGGGGCTCTGCGAGCCAGCACCTGTGTAGCACCGTGGGTCCCCGAGATTGGGGGTTGCCATTGTCGCCGGGCATAGCTCAGGAGGCCATCTGCAGTTGGGGTGCCTGCAGGCCCAGCCTTGTCCCTCTAAGGTCTTCAGCTGTGTGTGTGATTTTGGGGGGGACATGCGCCTGGATGGGAGGGGCTCACTGGAGCCACACCCCTGCCTGGAAAAGACAGTCCCATCCCCCACTAAACCAGATGGTCTGAGAGGTCGGGTAGGGGCACCCAGGCCCCCTTCTGGCTTCCTTCACAGCCAGTCACAGAGGCTTGGGGTGGGTCTCAGTGGCATGGTAGAAGGGGCAAAGGTGTCCAGGTAGGAGACCTGTAGCCGGCCGTCTTTGCGGAGTGACTAAGCACTGGGTTCCACCCACCCCTGCCAGCCCCTCTGTGCCATGGGGACAGCTCTCGTGGTGACTGGCACTGACTGGCCCTGGGCTCCGACACCATCCACTCTACTCTGCTGGCCGGACAGGCCTAGAGATGGCTGGTCAGAGGTGCTGGCCCCTTCCCTTCTGTCCCCATTGGCCTCTCAGCCTCAGGGTCTGGGCCGGGTCCAGAAGTCAGCATTCCCCTCAGTGCTGGGGAGGCCATGCCGTACCTTTAGCTCTAAGTCCTGAGCTGGCTGGGGTGGCAGGAACTGCCAGGGGTGGCTGGAAACTGCCTGCTTTCATAGTGGAATGTGTGTGTGCTGGTTGGGGGCCCAACTTGAAGGAGAGTGTGGAGGGAGGGGACAGAGAGGCGGCCTCAGGCACCCATGGGACAGTCTCACCACCCCCATTGGGTAGATGGGTAAACTGAGGCCTGGGATGCCCTGTGCCCAGGGAGAGGCAGTGCCACCTACAAGACCCGTGGCTCAGCCAGGCTGGGGTGGAGTGCGGTGGGGGCTCAGGTCAGGGAGCAGCATTCCCCACACCTGCCTCTGCTGTGTCCTGTCCTGGCTGGGTGCCTTTGAGCTCCTCCCCGCCAGCCTGTTCCGTTGATCTAAGAAAATCCCTCCCCCCGGGAAATGACGGCCCTCATAGAGATGCACAAAGACAGTCCCCAGCCAGCCCCGCAGAAAGGTGCTATTTGCAGCAGTTAGGGGACAAAGGTGCCCGAGGCGGGGGGCAGAGCCGCCATCCACCATCGTTCCCTTGCACTGGCATTAGGTCAGGAGGCCGGGAGAGGCCAAGGGGCCTGGCACGGCTTCCACAGCGGGGCCTCCGCTCCTGCCCCCACCACCTTGAGCAAGTCACGCAAACTCCACCCCCACCTCGTCCAGCAAGGACCGTGTTCCGAGGCTTGCTGTGAGCGCGCTCACACACTGGCCGCTGGGCTTGCACTGGGTGCGTCACCGGTAGGCGGCAGTGCGTGCTGTGGCCTCGCCCACCTACGGGACAACGGCGTGGCCGTGCCAGCATGCCAGCTGCCTTGGCGGGAGGCTGATTTCAGCTTCTTGTAGTCGTGTTACAGCTGAGGGTCTGTTACTGCTGAACCCATTAAGTGTAATTACTGCCCTCTTGGCGGGAATGCGTAATTACATTGGTGGCCTGGTAGCCATGGCACTGGCATCAAATGCTGACCTGCCAGGAGGCTGGGGCCCTGGCTTTGTGGGAGGGAGGGTTCCGGGATGGGCTGCTGGGGTCCCTGAGGGGGGGCTCCAGGCTGGACTGACAGGCAAAGGCAGGGAAGGTCCTCATCACCGAGCCTCTTCCCCTCCTACTGTGGCAGCTGCCCTTGCTGTCATCCCTGAGAGTTTCAGACACTCAGACCCTGACCTCAGTGCTGCACGCAGCACCCGGGACCTCCGCTGTAGTGAGCATGGCCCGTGTTGGGCAGGGGGGCGCGGCTGCTGCTACCATCATCCTGCCAGGGGTGAGGGGGAGCCCTGGGCGCTGAGGCCTGTGGTCTGCGCGAGGTGGGTGCCAGGAAGGGCGGCCACTGAGAGTCAAGCACAGGCCCAAGTCCAGAGCCAAGGGTGGGGACGGCCACCAGGCTGCCCCCGAACTAGCTGTGAGTGGATGCCCAGCTCCATCCCCTCCTCAGTTCCCACGTGTTAGGGACCGCAGGGGCTGGCAGAGCTGGGGGACTTCCCGAGGCTGTTTGCTGACAAGTTGGCGTTTTCCAAATGCCGACTTCTGTCTACCTTAAGGAAGGTCGCTCCAGGTCCACAGTCATCACCGGATTGCCCCTCCCTCCTTCCTCTGGTTCCCTGGTCAGAGTGGGGCCCTGCAGCCCTGGGACAGAGGGCCCGGAAAGCCTGCCCCAAGTGTGCTGCCGCCCAGGCCTGGAGGGTGGGACGGGGAGTCCTGTCCCGGTGGGTCACATGGCTGTACCCGGACATCCCCTGGGGCCCTCCCAGTTGCGCAGGGCGCCCTGCCTGCAGCCCCCCAGCAAGGGAGCCCTAGGCAGCCTGGGCCCCACGTGGGCAGCTAGGCTCTGGGAGTCTGAGTGGTCCTCAGTGGGGCCTCAATCCTGACGCGGCCAGCCCCCCGAGGGCTCCTGCACCCCGCTTTCTTAATGAGCCAACGCCGGGGGCCTGGGGGCCGGGCCTGGGACAGCGACCCCCACGGCGCCCAGCCCGGCCAGGCGCAGGCTCCCGGCGCCACCTGGTGGCTGCTTTCAGGACTGTCCGTGGGCCCTGCAGGTCCCCATCCTGGACGCCCCCACGCGTGCACACCCATGGCGGGGCACCAGGCGACCGGGTGGACACTTGGAGGGCCCCGTGGGGGCGGGTCCCGGGCTGCGCCGGCGTGCTCCTTAACCCGCGGCGACACGTGGTTCGAGCACGTGAGCATGCTGGTGATCATGCTCAACTGCGTGACCCTGGGCATGTTCCGGCCCTGTGAGGACGTCGAGTGCGGGTCCGAGCGCTGCAACATCCTGGAGGTGAGGGGCGTGGCTCGGGGGTGGGGCGGGGGCGTGGTTCGGGGTGGGGCGGGGCTAGGGCGAGGTGAGGTTCAAGGTGGGACGGGGCGTCGGGTGGGGCGGGGGTGTGGCAGGGGTTGGGGGTGGAGTGAGGTTGAAGGCGGGGCGGGGCGTGGGGGCGGGGCTCAGGCTGGGGCGGGGCTGGGAGCGTGTGAGGTTAGGAGCGGGGCGTCGGGTGGGGGCGGGGCTCAGGCTGGGGCGGGGCTGGGAGCGGGTGAGGTTCGGGGCGGGGCGTCGGGTGGGGGCGGGGCTCAGGCTGGGGCGGGGCTCAGGCTTGAGGGGAGTGGGCTGAGCTGAGCCGAGCCCTTCCATGGGTTCTCCTGATTTCTCCTCCCGCAGGCCTTTGACGCCTTCATTTTCGCCTTTTTCGCGGTGGAGATGGTCATCAAGATGGTGGCCTTGGGGCTGTTCGGGCAGAAGTGTTACCTGGGTGACACGTGGAACAGGCTGGATTTCTTCATCGTCGTGGCGGGGTAGGCCCCGCCTCGGAGAGGCCACAGCGCTGGCAGAGGGGCCCCGCCCCACCCCACAGGGATCCTTGTGTCCCACCTGTAAAGAAAGATGGGAGGTGTGTTCTGGAGGGATCCAGGTAGAACCAGGGACCCTGTCTGGGACTCCGGAGATCCTCCTTCCTGGGCACAGGTGAGGGAAGTGGCCGCCTGGTGTGACCAAGAGTCGTGCTCCTGCTACCTTGGGGCCTATCCTGGCCGATTCAAGGCCCTCCGGGTGCCGGGCTGGCCGACTCTGTGCCTGCCCGCCTTGCTCTGTACCCAACCCCACCCCTGGCCGCCTGGGCCCCTCGCTGAGCTGCTCCCTCTCGGCCCCACCCCCAGCATGATGGAGTACTCGTTGGATGGACACAACGTGAGCCTCTCGGCTATCAGGACCGTGCGGGTGCTGCGGCCCCTCCGTGCCATCAATCGCGTGCCGAGTAAGTGACCAGCCCCACCTGGGCTTGAGACCAACAGACTTGCGTGTCCGCCAGCCCTGCAGAGCCCTCAGAAGGGCTCACAGGAGCACAGGACTGGGAGGTGAAGGTTCCCAGGCACTCAGGCCCCAGCCGGGACCCCAGCACTGGGGGGGCCCCTGCCACTATCCGTGGGCCCTGCAGGTCTGGGGATAATCAAGCTGGGGTGTGGTGGGCAATCAACATTCACAGGATCCCTGGCTTCCACATGGCCGAGTGACAACCTCGGGTTCCTCCTCTGCATGGCATCTGGGGCAAGGCTGGGGGCCAAGCAGATCCCTGGTGGATTTGCTGTCTGGCGCATCCTAGTGTGGCTCATGGCTGGTGGAGACACCCTTATGAGTGCAGCTCAGTTCAGCTGGGGGCTCTGTGCAGCACCCCCTTCACTCCCACACAGGCGAGGGGAGAGCCTGACACCTGTCCTGAGGACAGCTCACCCTCCCTACCCGCCACTGCTTCTGGCCCCCACCCTCCTGCCAGGAGCCCCACCCAAGGGAAGAGGGGGGAAGCTGGCTGGCCAGGGCTGGGCCTCCATGTCCCCTGCTGAGCAGCTGATTTTCTAGAAGGAAGGCTGGAAACCCTTCAGGACTTGGCCAGCAGGCGTGAGGAGGGGGCCTGGTGGAGAGGAGCTGCTGTGTGTCTGCTGTGCACTGGGGATGAGGGGAGGCAGAGGAAAAGCTTCCCGCGAAGTCCCATGCCTGCTTGTTTGGGAAAGATCCGGTCAAACCCGGGCCAAGGGCCACCCACCTGCGTCAGGGGATGGGGTGGGATCGTTCTTTAAAGCCCTCGGCTACATTCAGTTGCTCTGGCTCCTGGGGGTGGGTGCAGCTCCCACGAGGCCGTAAGAGGCCCCGAGTGCACGCTGTGTGTAGGAGTGGCCCCATGTGTGCACATGCTGGTATAACACAATCTTTCTGGCTACCTAACCAGGGTCCTGGTGGCCTTGGCACTCAGGGCTTGACCTGCAGCAACCCCCCAAAGTCACAGATCCCCAGGGCTAGGCACTCCTTCCCCTGGAGCCTCTAGCTTCCCAAAAGGCAGGTGCAACTTATCCCCGAGCCGCCGGTCCCCGAGCCTGCCTTCCCCCTGCCTGCCTTGGCTCAACTGTGCGGCTCAGATAGGGCTTGAATACTGTGTGACACTGATTAACAGAGCCTGAACCTCAGTTTCTCCTGGAATAGTGGCATACAGGGGTAGCCATGACCCCAAGGGTGGCTGAGCCTGCGGTGAGTGGACGCACGTGTGGCTCTTGGCCCTTTGTCCGGCACCCACTGTATGCTCAGTCTGCACACCGGCCTGGCCCCACCTGTTGGAGCATGAAGTAACCCAGCATACACAGCCCCCTGGAATTCCACAGATGTTTATTTTTCAGGTTAAATTCCCAGAGTGGCCCTAATTGTCGCCAGCAGCCTGGCCTCCTGGGGACCTGCTCCTGTCTCGAGGGAATTAGGGAACTCTTCCAGATTGCATAATAACGTTCCTGATAATAAGGGCACGTTCAGGGCTGCATCCCATTCTGTTGGCCTGGGGTCCAGTCTGACCCTTGGATCATCTGTGATCTTTGAGGCAGTGCGGTCTGGCCAGGGCAGCGCTCACCGATTGTCTGCTCCTGTCGGCTCTTTTGACACTTCAGTGCCCCTCCTGGCTCTGACTCACCCCATGACCTGAGGGGCCCATTTTGCCATTGATACCCCTGGGTGCTGGGTGAGACCTTAGCGTCCCCAGGCTCCTGGCCCAGGGCTCTGCCTGCAGCCTCAGCCTGGCCTTTGCTTAAATTTGGGGAAAAGAACGTCTTGGGGGAGCAGGCCCAGGATGGAGCAAGGGGCGCATGGGGCTTGGCTGACCCCCTTGCTGGATTAATCTGGAGTTCACATAGCTCATAGCACCCAGGACCGATGGCTTCAGTGGTACCTCTTGAAAAGCCACTGTCTGTCCTCCCCACCGCCTCCAGCAGCCTCTCTGAGGTGGGGCTCTGCTCTGGCAGGATTCTCACTGGGCATCAGAAAGGTTTCAGGATCCCAGACCTGCTGCAGAGACCCCCGGAGGCAGCCAACCACCTGAGGTTCTGGGGCTCCTGAGGCCGCTGCTGCCTCGATGGCGACTTCAGGGTGCAGCTGGACAAGCCTTGAGCACCACTAAGCTCCACCTGATCATCCTGAGCCCCTGAGATACCGCATGGTCAGACCTGCCGCGGGCAGTCCCCTGCCTCCGCTCCCACCCCTCCACACCGCAGCCCTCCAAAAGCAGCAGACCTGCCATCCTGGTATGGTTGGAGGTGGAGACCTGGCACACCTGTGGATGGGTGTCAGTGTCCCTGGAGGCTGGCGGTGGTAGGAGGGGAGCCCCGATCACCCTAGGGGTGCAGGAAAGTCACCAGGGGGTGGCCTGAGTCAGTGTGCGGTGGGCGTGGACACCTGCTGTGAACAGTGGATGGGGCTCAGCGGACCCAGGAGGGGCTGTAGCCCCAAGGACGCTCCTGCAGGGCTTAGGAGTGCCAATCCTGGACCTGCTGCCCACAGGCATGCGAATCCTGGTCACTCTGCTGCTGGACACGCTGCCCATGCTCGGGAACGTCCTTCTGCTCTGCTTCTTCGTCTTCTTCATTTTCGGCATCGTTGGCGTCCAGCTCTGGGCTGGCCTCCTGCGGAACCGCTGCTTCCTGGACAGTGCCTTTGTCAGGTACCCAGACCCCACCCCTTTGACCCCTGTGAGGCCCCGCCCACCATGCATATAACACACCATGTGGCTCCACCCAACACAGTTACCGCCCCACGTGGCTCTGCCCATCATGCAGTCACCCGCCCTCCACACCCACCTTCGTCATGACTCTGCTCACCATGCAGTCACCTGTTCCTCCTGCACCCTCCCCCATGCCCCACTACCCCCATCATGACTCCGCCCACCATGCAGTCGTCCGTCCCTCCCGCCCCCCCCCATGGTTCTGCCCACGATATAGTCTCCGCCCACCATGCAGTCACCTGCACCGCCCCACCCCCATCTTGGCTCCGCCCACATGCGGTCTGTCACCGCCCCACATGGCACTGCCCCACATAGCTCCGCCCACCATGCAGTCAAGTTCCTGCCTCACATGGCTCCACCCACATGCAGTCGCTTGCCCCTCGGAACCGCAGCATAGGCCCCGCCCCCAGTGCCGCTTTTTCTCAGCCCGCAGGACACGTTAGTCCCCACACTCCGTCCCCTCTCCTCACCCCCAAGTTCCCTCACCCCTCACCCCGTGGTCCCCTCAGCCCTCACCCCGGGGTCCCCTCTGCCCTCACCCCGGGGTCCCCTCAGCCCTCACCCTGGGGTCCCCTCAGCCCTCAGCCCTCACCCTGGGGTCCCCTCAGCCCTCACCCCGGGGTCTCCCCTCAGCCCTCACCCCGGGGTCCCCTCACCCCGTGGTCCCCTCAGCCCTCACCCCGGGGTCCCCTCTGCCCTCACCCCGGGGTCCCCTCAGCCCTCACCCTGGGGTCCCCTCAGCCCTCAGCCCTCACCCCGGGGTCCCCTCAGCCCTCACCCCGGGGTCTCCCCTCAGCCCTCACCCCGGGGTCCCCTCAGCCCTCACCCCGGGGTCCCCTCAGCCCTCACCCCGGGGTCTCCCCTCAGCCCTCACCCCGGGGTCCCTTCAGCCCTCACCTCGGGGTCTCACCTTATGGTCTCCCCTCAGTCCTCAGCCCTCACCTCGGGGTCCCCTCAGCCCTCTCCCCGGGGTCTCCCCTCAGCCCTCTCCCCGGGGTCTCCCCTCAGCCCTCTCCCCGGGGTCTCCCCTCAGCCCTCTCCCCGGGGTCTCCCCTCAGCCCTCTCCCCGGGGTCTCCCCTTAGCCCTCACCCTGCGGTCTCTCCTCCCTGACCCCGGGCTCTCCTCTCAGCCTTTACCCTGCGGTCTCTCCTCAGCTCTCACCCCGGGGTCTCCCCTCAGCCCTCACCTTGGGGTCTCCCCTCAGCCCTCACCCCGGGGTCCTCTCATCCCTTACTCTGGGATCGCCTCTCCTCACCTCAGGGTTCTCTCAGCCGTTGTCCTGCAGTCACCTCCCCTCACCCCAGGAGCCCCTCAGCCCATGCCCCAGGGTCCCCTCAGCGCCTGTCCTGGGATTTCTCCACTCCTGCTTTGGGGTCCCCTCCCCTCATCCCTCAGCCCAGGATTTCCTCAGCCCTCACCCCAGGGCTGCCTCCCCTCCCTCACCCCAGGGTTCCCTCTCCTAGTCCCTTGCCCCTCCCCCCTCATACCCTTCCAGGAGGAGCTGAGGTCTGAGCCTGGGTTTCTGGCTCCTGGGTCATCCTCCCTGTTTCTCTGCTGTTCTTTGTCGATTTCTCTGTCTATCCCTGTTCCTTTGTGTCTTTATCTCTCTGTGGATTGGGGCTGAGGAGGGTGTGGTTTCTGCAGCACCGCTGTGTCCTTGACTCTGGTTCTCGCTGTGTCCCCTGATCCTGGTCGTGACCCCAGGTCCTATCACGCCCCCTGACCCTAAGTGTGCCTCCCTAACCACGATTGGTCCACTGGTCCTGACCCTGATCATGCCCCCGACCCTGACCGTCCCTGACCCTGATTGTACCTCTTGGCCCTGGTTGTGGCCGTCCCCAGAAACAACAACCTGACCTTCCTGCGGCCGTACTACCAGACGGAGGAGGGCGAGGAGAACCCGTTCATCTGCTCCTCGCGCCGAGACAACGGCATGCAGAAGTGCTCGCACATCCCCAGCCGCCGCGAGCTGCGCGTGCCCTGCACGCTGGGCTGGGAGGCCTACGTGCAGCCCCAGGCCGAGGGGGTGGGCGCCACGCGCAACGCCTGCATCAACTGGAACCAGTACTACAACGTGTGCCGCTCGGGCGACTCCAACCCCCACAACGGTGCCATCAACTTCGACAACATTGGCTACGCCTGGATCGCCATCTTCCAGGTGGGCGGCAAGAAGGTGGGACGGGGACCCCGGGGCACGGCAGGGGAGCGGGTGCAGGACTCGCCCCCCAGCCGAGACCCCAGGGGGCACGGGGGGGGAGGAGGAGGGGTCGTGCGGGCCCAAGTCCAGCCACCGCCCCCCCAGGTGATCACGCTGGAAGGCTGGGTGGACATCATGTACTACGTCATGGACGCCCACTCGTTCTACAATTTCATCTATTTCATCTTGCTCATCATCGTGAGTGTGGGCGGCAGCGGTCGCCACGATGGGCCCTGGTGTTAGCTGGCTGGAGGTGGGGTGGGGTACCTGGGTGGTCACAGGGGCTTCTGTCTGGCCTCCAGTTGAAGGGAGGGAGGCAGAGCTTGCGGGGGTGGGGAGATGCGGTTGGGGACCTCAAGAGGCCATGCCACCACCTAGACAGGGCCCAGGCCTGTGGGTGCTGGCTCAGGGCTGAAAAGCCAGGAACACCTCTGGAGAGTACACAGCCTCCCAGCGCAGCTTTCCACAGCGCGTGTGGCCCCAGGTGTGCTCCTCACCTGGTCCTCTCACAGGCCCCATGGGGTCCCAGCAGAGTTGGGCTAATCAGGCCGCAGACATCTGTGGGGTGCTGGGTGTACGTAGAGCCACCCTGCAAGGACCCAGCAGGTAACAGAAGCAGACAGACATCCCCAGCTTGTTCTCAGAGAGCAAGCGAGGAGAGCGAGCAGAGATTTGCTGCACACTGGCCGGTGCTAAGGAGGAAACACCTGGGGTGCTGGGGAGGGGAGAGAGGCCACCGTTGAGAGGGTCATCTCAAGGGCAGACCTGCAGGCAAAGGAGGGGCTGAGCCACATGGAGAGACGGGAAAGAGGGTTCCAGGTCTTTCATCTAAATAGGCATAGAACAGCTACTGTGCCGCCTGCCGCAGACGTAGGGGCTCAGCAGTGAACACCGCAGTAACCTGCCCATAGCAGGGCACCCCACCCACTGTGCTTATGGCGTGGCCCCCACTCGAATAGGCGGCGCGCAGTGGGGCTCAGTGGCGAATCAGAGACTCACTCACTCACTGCCACCCACCTGCCCGCCCCCGTCACAGGTGGGCTCCTTCTTCATGATCAACCTGTGCCTGGTGGTGATTGCCACGCAGTTCTCAGAGACAAAGCAGCGAGAGAGCCAGCTGATGCGGGAGCAGCGGGCGCGCCACCTATCCAGCGACAGCACACTGGCCAGCTTCTCCGAGCCTGGCAGCTGCTACGAAGAGCTGCTGAAGTATGTGGGTCACATATTCCGCAAGGTCAAGCGGCGCGGCTTGCGCCTCTGTGCCCGCTGGCAGAGCCGCTGGCGCAAGAAGGTGGACCCTAGCGCTGTGCAAGGCCAGGGTCCCGGGCACCGCCAGCGCCGGGCGGGCAGGCACACAGCCTCGGTGCACCACCTGGTCTACCACCATCACCACCACCACCACCACCACTACCATTTCAGCCACAGCAGCCCCCGCAGGCCCGGCCCTGAGCCAGGCGCCTGCGACACCAGGGTGGTGCGGGCCGGCGCGCCCCCCTCTCCACCCTCCCCAGGCAGCAGAGCACCCGACGCAGAGTCTGTGCACAGCATCTATCATGCCGACTGCCACATAGAGGGGCCGCAGGAGAGGGCCCAGGTGGCACGTGCCGCCGCCACCGCTGCCGCCAGCCTCAAACTGGCCACGGGGCTGGGCACCATGAACTACCCCACCATCCTGTCCTCAGGGATGGGCAGCGGCAGAGGCAGCACCAGCCCCGGACCCAAGGGGAAGTGGGCCAGTGGGCCTCCAGGCACTGGGGGGCACAGCCCCTTGAGCTTGAATAGCCCCGATCCCTACGAGAAGATCCAGCATGTGGTCGGGGAGCATGGTGAGGACCCAGCCCCACCCCATGGAGGAGGCGGTGGGACCTAGGCAGGGCGGGCAGGGTCTCCAGTGTGTCATTCCTGCCCCCAGTCTAAGCACTCTCATGAGCCCAGCTTTGATTTGTGGAACAGACCATCCACGCCTCTGGAACCCATAAGAAGGGAAAAGAGGGAGGTCCTGCCCCCGTCAGTGCCAAAGCAAGCCCCCCGTGGCCCACATCTCACAGCAGGCGTGGTGGCCACGGAGGTGGGATTCTGAACCTGACAAGGTCTGTCAGAGCCTCCTGGGCCAGCATCCGTTGCCCCTGCCCGGCTCCGAGAGGGACCACATGCTTGTGTCCACAGACTGGACACTTCCCTGGAGGACTTGCGGCGCCCTTCGTGGCCATTGAGGCTGGCCCCCCTTCTAGGTGGGGACACCGAGCGGGGGAGTGGGGGGGAGGTACCGTCACAGTCAGCCAGTCAGGAAGAGAGAGGCTGGTGCAGGGTTCTCCTACCCGGGGCCTGGGCCTCCGTTGACCAGGTGAATGGGAGACCAGGACCCCCAGATGGTAGGTTCCACACAGGCTTGGGGGTCCCTCCTGGTTCCGGACACAGATGTAGAGACACAGGCAGGGGTGTGTCCCCCGTGGCCGGGATGGGTGCAACTGAGGGTACCAGGATGCTGTGTGCCCTCATGCACCGGTACCCAGGGCATGCAGGCAACAGTGTCAGGGGCACGTGCTTCTAGCCCTTGAACTGTGGGAGTCCAGCCACTGTGCATCGTAAGAGGCACACGGGTTCCAAAGACAGCGTGAAAACATGACAGGACGGCTGGCTGGTCATTTTTATGTCAGTTTCGTGTTGGAGTGATCGTGGTTTGCTTGCGTGGAGTCCAATAGAATCCCGTAGCTAACTTCGCTGTGTGCTGTGGCTGCTGGGAAGTGGCTGGTGTTACATGTCTGCAGATGGCACAGCCTAAGGCAGGCAAACGTCTCTGCACCTAAGTGTGTCCCTGCCCCAGTAGGTGAGCAGGAATGCGGCTGTGGGGGTTGGGCCTGTGTGCCCAGGTGTGTGTGTGAATGTGCCCAGTATGTGCCCGAATGTATGGCTTTTCTGATGTCTGAGGCTGCTGTCACCACGAACTAGTGGGCTTGGAACAGTGGAAACTCACTCTCAGCAGTGGAGGCTGGTGGTCCAAAATCCGGGTGTTGCAGGGTTCTTTCTCTGGAGGCTCTGGGGGAGACCTCTCCTCACCTCTCCTATGTTCTGGTTTTGCCAATCCCCGGCTTGTCGACACGTCCCTGCGGTCTCTGTCTGTATTCACGTGGCTGTTTGTTTTCTTCTTATTGGAACAGTCGTGGCTCAGGGCCTTCCCTACTCCAGGATAGCCTCATTCCTCATTCTTCATTTTGACTCATGACACCTGCAGAGATCCTACTTTCTGTGAAGTGCATTTGCAGGTTCTGGAGGTTGGACTCTGGATGGATCTTTTTGTGGGGGACACGTTCACCCTGCTGCTCGTGTGTGTGTGGGTTCCCGGGCCCCTGTGGCAGCACCACTGAGTGGGCCTGCCCTTGTCTGTGCCCTCTCCCACAGGACTGGGCCAGGCCCCTGGCCATCTGTCAGGCCTCAGCGTGCCCTGCCCCCTGCCCAGCCCCCCAGCAGGCACGCTGACCTGTGAGCTGAAGAGCTGCCCATACTGCACCCATGCCCTGGAGGACCCGGAGGGGGAGCTCAGTGGCTCAGAGAGTGGAGACTCAGATGGCCGTGGCATCTACGAATTCACGCAGGACGTCCAGCACGGTGACCGCCGGGATCCCATGCAACCACCCCCTGCGACGGACACACCAGGCCCAGGCAGCCCCCGGCGGCGGGCACAGCAGATGGCAGCCCCGGGCGAGCCAGGCAGACTGGGCCACCTCTGGGCTACCTTCAGCGGCAAGCTGCGCCGCATCGTGGACAGCAAGTACTTCAGCCGCGGCATCATGATGGCCATTCTCGTCAACACGCTGAGCATGGGCGTGGAGTACCATGAGCAGGTGCGGGCTGGCCTGGTCACGGGGCTGGCTCCCCGTCATGCTTGCAGGGCCTGGGGAGTCTCAAGAAGCTTCCAGCAGCCCCAGTGCCTGACCTGATGGTAGGACAGTCAGGCAGGGCCCCAGAAAGCCGGGGATGGTGAGGAAAGGAGACTAGGTATGCTGAGCCTCTGCTGGAGGGAGCCTCCTTGGGGTCCTGGCCTCCTCTCTAGATGGCAATTGATTAGGCTGCTGAGATGCTGCTGCAGCCCTCCCGATCCCTTGGGTCTTGATGCAGCCAAACCTGCTCCTAGATAAGTGCTGAGGAGGGTTGGGAGCCATGGATGGGGTCGCCTGATTGTCCTCACCTCTGCTTGCAGCCCGAGGAACTGACTCACGCCCTGGAGATCAGCAACGTTGTGTTCACCAGCATGTTCGCCTTGGAGATGTTGTTGAAACTGCTGGCCTGTGGCCCTCTGGGTTACATCCGGAACCCGTACAACATCTTCGACGGCATCATCGTGGTCATCAGGTGGGTCTCCACCCGCTCCCCAGGCCGGAGGGGCCCGGGAAGCTCCACTGTCCGGCAAAGAATCCACCTGCAGAGCAAAACCCTGAGCACAGGAGGAAGTGCCGGCAGCGGCACAGCTCTTTATGACAAGCTGTGGGAAGCAGGTGCTTGGTGTCCCCAGTGCCCCATGGGATTGTCCTGGGCAGAGTCCCCTCCCCAGACCCTATGCTTCCCTGCAGGCACTACTAGGTGCACACCTATTAGGTCAGCTGCATCTCAGAAGGATGTTTCTGGAAACTAGAAGAGCTGTTCCCTGCAGGAACAATGCAGGTGTGCAGTGGCCTCAGGGCTGAGCTGTTTGGGGCCAGACCCAGCGAGAAAGACTAGCTTAAAAGGCTGAATCATGTTTGCTGCTGGGGGAGCATTTGCTGCAACAAAATTAAACCAGAAAGGATTGGGAAAATTTGAGGGGAAACGCCGCCCATCTTCCCCTAGAAGGAAGCTCATCCCTTGAGAGTAGAGAGGGGTGAGGGGTCTCACACCCCGGGGCAGGGAGTGGGTGAGCGGAACGGACAAGCCAGGTTGGCTGTGGAAGTCCCGGGACAGGAGAGCGTCCTTGGTGAAGGGGCTTCCTCGACCTGACCAGAGCCAGGCTTCTGCTTTCCCGGGGGTGCGGGGGGCCAGACAGCCGCTGGGGCTGTCAGCAGGTCAAGAGGCTTTTGAGGTGCGTCCGCAGCTGCTCATGCCCCTCGATGCAGCCAGACCTGCTCCCGTCTGTGGGATGCAGCACACGGGCCACTGTGGCTCCCTGGCTGTTAATCCTGCTTCCAGCAGGAGGAGGGCTGGGGTCGGGGACCATGGCCCCGCTGACCGTCGCCCCCACCCATCCGCAGCGTCTGGGAGATCGTGGGGCAGGCGGACGGCGGTCTGTCTGTGCTGCGCACCTTCCGGCTGCTGCGTGTGCTGAAGCTGGTGCGCTTCCTGCCAGCGCTGCGGCGCCAGCTTGTGGTACTGGTGAAGACCATGGACAACGTGGCCACCTTCTGCACGCTGCTCATGCTCTTCATTTTCATCTTCAGGTGGGCCCCCCAGCCCGCCCAGCGTCTCACCCCAGGGCAGCCAGGAGCACAGGCCCGGGGCGCCCCCAAACAGAAGGAGCCCTCCCACCACCAGCCCCAGGGCATCTGCAGACACTCGACCTCCGCTGCCTTCATTCGAGAAGCACTGATGGGGCACCTACTGTGTGCCACGCACTAGACATGGAGGGAGTGAGATGGCAGGGTTCAGAGATGGGTTGCCAGGTGGACAAGCTGGGGACTTACTGAAATAAGGGTAGAGTGCTGGGGGTGGGGATGGGCACCAGGCTCCAACTGGGTTGTTCTGAGTGCCCGCTGGGTGCCAGTCTAGCCTGGAGCTCAGGGTCAGGGTCAGCTGGAGGGTAAGAAGCCAGGCAGGCGGGGTTCTCACAGTCCAGAGGGGCTGAATGAGGCAGGTCTCCCAGGTCCCGGTTGCCGCCCGAAGCCAGAGTGGTCTCCCCGTGTTTGTTCCACCTCTGGTCTTGGTCCTCACGCCTGTAGAATGGACATTACTGAGTTGTGGGGGTAGGAAGTCCCTTGTAAGCCAGAGAGCTTGGGCGCCCAGGGAGGGTGGGGGGCCAGGAGAGCCCAGATGGCCAGAGCCAGCCCTGCCCCTCCTTCCTTCCACTCTTCTCCCCTCCCCCACCTTCTTCCCCTCAGCACACCCCTGCTTCCACCCTCAACACGCCCCTGTCCCCGCCCCCAGCATCCTGGGCATGCACCTTTTCGGTTGCAAGTTCAGCCTGAAGACAGACACCGGAGACACCGTGCCCGACAGAAAGAACTTTGACTCCCTGCTGTGGGCCATCGTCACCGTGTTCCAGGTAGTGCCCAGGGGTGCCCGCAGCAGTGCTGGCTGCCCAGTCTGGTCCCCAGAGAGGTGGATGTGCCGTGCTGCGTGCCCAGAGCTGCCTCCATCCCAAGGACTTGCTGGCATTTTGGGGCTGGGCTGACCATCCCGGTCTCCCTGCTGTCCCCCAGATCCTGACCCAGGAGGACTGGAACGTGGTGCTGTACAACGGCATGGCCTCCACCTCCTCCTGGGCCGCCCTCTACTTCGTGGCCCTCATGACCTTCGGCAACTACGTGCTCTTCAACCTGCTGGTGGCCATCCTTGTGGAGGGCTTTCAGGCGGAGGTGAGGAGGCAGGGAGAGCGGCTTCCAGGAGAAGGGGTGGCTGCCAGGAGGAGGGCGATGAGAAGCAAAAAGGGCTTTAGGTCGAGGGGAGGGGTGTGGGGGGCCTGCCAGGAGGTGAGGGATAGAGAAGGGAAACTGGCTTCCACGAGGAGGGGGCCTTCCAGAAGGAGCGGGGAGGCCAGGAGCCCAGCGGGGTGGGCAGGGATTGGTCTGGAGAGGCAGATTCCTCACCTACCTGCCCCGACCTTGGCAGTGAGATCATCCTCTGGGTCCTCCTGTCTACACCCACCTCCCAGGCCAGCCCAGCCTTCCATCTGGCATGAGGGGCCACCACTCACAGGGCCCTCATCCCTGCCTTGTGTTTTGCGGGGTACAGGGTGATGCCAACAGATCCGACACGGACGAGGACAAGACATCGGTCCACTTCGAGGAGGATTTCCACAAGCTCAGAGAGCTCCAGACCACAGGTGCGTGTGGTCGGTGGGTGGTCCGGGTTCTGGTGGGTGGAGTACGCCGGGCTGGCTGGGCAGGGCCCCCAAGGGCAAGTCCTAGGTGGGAGGATTCCTGATCCTGGGAGCCTGGCAGCTTTAGGGGCCTGTTCCTCCCTCTGTTGCGCAGAGCTGAAGATGTGCTCCCTGGCCGTGACCCCCAACGGGCACCTGGAGGGACGAGGCAGCCTGTCCCCTCCCCTCATCATGTGCACAGCGGCCACACCCATGCCTACTCCCAAGAGCTCACCATACCTGGACGCAGCCCCCAGCCTCCCAGACTCTCGGCGTGGCAGCAGCAGCTCCGGAGACCCGCCCCTGGGAGACCAGAAGCCTCCGGTAGGGACCATCTCCTGCCGCAGCCCTTAGGCCCCTTCAGGTTTTCCCCACCTGGCTCCTTATGGCCTTCCCCAAACACGAGTGAGGGTCCCTCCCCACATGCCCATAAAGTCCCAACCCTGTGCAGAGACTGGGAAAGAGTGCTCTGGTTTCTGTAAACGGAAGCCGGGGCTGCTGTTCCGCGAGGCCGGTGTGAAGGGGCAGGCGTGGAACCTCTGTGCAGCCAACGGTCTAGCAGAGTGCACAGCGCACAGCACGGGAAGACCCAAGGCAGCTGGGGGCAGAAGCGTGCCCGGGAAACAGACGGCAGGCCAGGCGGGGGTTCCGCTGCCACGAGAAGCAGCCCGATTCCCTTTACAGCCAGGGCATCTCTCTGGGTCCGGGGAACTGGAGGGGAGCAGTTTTGAAACGAACTCCAGGCAGTACCACCTGCAACAGTCACGGAGCACGGGAGTGAGGCAGACGCCCTAGCAGGGGAGGAAGCGGGGCAGATGTGAGGCTGAGCCACAGGCCCAGCTCCTGGGGATGCTGGGGCCACCCGCGCTTTGTCTGGTCCTGCACTGGTTCTGGCCCCTGACCCAGCAGAGCCCAGGGCCTCACCCCCGCAAGGCGGGCACCTTGACCCTCATGAGCTGTGCCTATGGTTGGCTCGGTGGGCCCCTAAAATCGCAGCCTCCACCGTGCTTCCCTGGCAGGGCTATGTGTGAAATGATCCACGTATGGTTTGCACACAGTAGGTGCTCCATAAATGCCAACAGTTGGTGTTAATAGTGATGCCGTCAGGCCACTGACTCCCGCCACCCCCCAGGCCAACCTCCGAAGTTCTCCCTGCGCCCCCTGGGGCCCCAATGGTGCCTGGAGCAGCCGGCGTTCCAGCTGGAGCAGCCTGGGCCGTGCCCCCAGCCTCAAGCGCCGCAGCCAGTGCGGGGAACGTGAGTCCTTGCTGTCCGGCGAGGGCAAGGGCAGTACTGACGACGAAGCCGAGGACGGCAGGGCCACGCCGGGGCCCCGTGCCACCCCACTGCGGCGGGCCGAGTCCCTGGACCCACGGCCCCTCCGGCCGGCCCCCCACCCACCCACCAAGTGTCGCGACTGCAACGGGCAGATGGTGGCCCTGCCCAGCGAGTTCTTCCTACGCGTCGACAGCCACCGGGAGGATGCGGCCGAGCTTGACGACGACTTGGAGGATGTGAGTGCGTGGCCCTGGGCCCACAGCCGTCTCGCCTCCCTCTGTCTGGGGCAGGTTCCCTGAAGTGGGATTTGAGGTGGGATTCAGAGCATGGTGTTAACTGGGGAGGTTCAGAAGGGGAGAGAAGCAGGCCGGGCCAGGGAGGAATCCAGCAGCATTCAGGGATTCAGCCACAGCCGATCCCAGAGTCCCTGCCGTCTGGGGGCCGTGTCCTAGATGATCCATGTACAGCCTGCATACGGGGGCTGCACCCTGCACCGTGGGTCAGCCACTGGCTGAGAGCTGCTGCCGAGGCAGGGCCAGGCATCCACTAGACTCTCAGGCTCCTGTGGGTCAAGGACCACTCCTCAGAGCCAGAGCCAGAGCCAGGGGCCCAAGAGCACCCACTTACCTGGCCCCGTGGACTCCCAGCATGGGTCACTCTGCCATCCCCAGGGTAGGGAAGGAGGCGGTTCTGTGCTACGGGCCCCAGAGGCCAGAAAGCCAGAGCCCAGAGGCCAGTGGGTGAGGAATGAGGATAGACAAGGCTGAGAAGGTGCCGGGAGGAGGGCTGGGAGGAGTGGCCGAGCTGAGTGCAGAGGGCCCTGGTGGGGGGCCAGGCAGGCAGGCACAGGGCTCTGAGAACCCGACTTCTCATCCCCCAGAGCTGCTGCTTCCGCCTGCACAAAGTTCTGGAGCCCTACAAGCCCCAGTGGTGCCGGAGCCGGGAGGCCTGGGCCCTCTACCTCTTCTCCCCACAGAACCGGTGAGGAGGCCGGGTCAGGAGGCTACATGGCTCGTGCCAGCCCACGGGACCCCCGCCCCCAGGTCCCCACTGGGCGGGGCTGGCACTTGGAGGATATTTCTGGGTGGGCCCCCCTTCTCAGACCACAGGGACCCGGGCTGAAGTGGAGACCTGGCCAGGGCTGTCCTGCGACCCCCATCCACTGCGCTGTCTGTGCCCGCCTCTCACCCGCTCCCGCCCACCCAGGTTCCGCGTCTCCTGCCAGAAGATCATCACGCACAAGATGTTTGATCACGTGGTCCTCGTCTTCATCTTCCTCAACTGCGTCACCATCGCCCTGGAGAGGCCTGACATTGACCCCAGCAGCACCGTGAGTCGGCCAACCCCATCGTCCCAGGCCACCGCGACCCCCAGGGAGGGACGGAGTGGACACAGCCCCCACCGTCCTCTCCCGGCAGGAGCGGGCCTTCCTCAGCGTCTCCAATTACATCTTCACGGCCATCTTCGTGGCGGAGATGATGGTGAAGGTACCGCAGGGCCCGGGGACTGCCCCTCGTTCCCAGGCCCCCATTCTGCCCTCATCCCCACCGGTTGCGTGCCAGCTTCCCAGATCCCCCAGGCCTGAGCCTGAGATCAGTGCCATTGGCCCTCCCCAGGTGGTGGCCCTGGGGCTGCTTTCGGGCGAGCACGCCTACCTTCAGAGCAGCTGGAACCTGCTGGACGGGCTGCTGGTGCTGGTGTCCCTGGTCGACATTGTCGTGGCCATGGCCTCGGCTGGTGGCGCCAAGATCCTGGGCGTTCTGCGCGTGCTGCGTCTGCTGCGGACCTTGCGGCCTCTGAGGTGGGGACCAGGGGCACCCCTGGGCTCCTGGGGCAACCCGGAAGCACAGTCCCCCAACGCCACTATCCATCACTGCTCTCGCAGTCCTGGGCTGTTCGCAGGCTGCCCAGTCAGCCCCACCTTGGGGCCTTTGCCAAGCTGTGCCAGCGCCTGGCAGCTGCTGCCATGGATGACCGCAGTGTATCCTTCACTCTCTTCCAGGGTCATCAGCCGGGCCCCGGGCCTCAAGCTGGTGGTGGAGACGCTGATCTCGTCACTCAGGCCCATCGGGAACATCGTCCTCATCTGCTGCGCCTTCTTCATCATTTTTGGCATCTTGGGTGTGCAGGTGTGTGGCCCCCACGTGCCCCAGGGTCTGTCTTCCCAGTGTGGCTCCCAGCAGCACTGTTGTGGGACGGGGAGGGACAGCTCAGGCCTCACTCGCGCCCCAGGAGGCCCTCTGTGGGGTGGGGCACAGGCCGGGCCCTCCGCGGTGACCGCCGCACCCGTCAGCTCTTCAAAGGGAAGTTCTACTACTGCGAGGGCGGCGACACCAGGAACATCTCCACCAAGGCGCAGTGCCGGGCCGCCCACTACCGCTGGGTGAGGCGCAAGTACAACTTCGACAACCTGGGCCAGGTGGGCAGGCGGCGGCAGGAGGCGGGGGGGGGTCTCCAGGACCCCCTGGAGCGAGAGGGCCAGCGACCCCAGCTCCAGCCCTCCTCAGGGACCCTGGCTCTGGCCCTCAGGCCCTGATGTCGCTGTTCGTGCTGTCGTCCAAAGACGGCTGGGTGAACATCATGTACGACGGGCTGGACGCCGTCGGTGTGGACCAGCAGGTGTGCACAGGCGGGTGGCCGGGTCACCTCAGGGTCTCCCCCGAGTGGCTGTCTTGGCTTCTGGGGACTCGTGGGGCCGTCCTGGGCAGGGCACCTGGGCGGGGACCCACCAGCTCTGTGCCGCAGCCCGTGCAGAACCACAACCCCTGGATGCTGCTGTACTTCATCTCCTTCCTGCTCATCGTCAGCTTCTTCGTGCTCAACATGTTCGTGGGCGTCGTGGTCGAGAACTTCCACAAGTGCCGGCAGCACCAGGAGGCGGAGGAGGCGCGGCGGCGTGAGGAGAAGCGGCTACGGCGCCTGGAGAGGAGGCGCAGGAGTAAGGCGCTCCCGGTGGCGGTGGCGGGTCGGTACCTGTGTGCCCACCGGGCCCTCCAGCCCTGCCTGCTCCAGCCCCAGCCTCCCCGAATGGCTCTGCACGCCACCCGCCTTGCCTGGGCCTGCATGGGGGCCGGGTCTTGGAGGGGCTGGCCGGAGAGGGCCGCTGGGGGAGCCCGCCACAGCAGGAGAGGAGGCGCCCCCCACCCCATCCCCAGTGCCCAAGGGGCAGGTTCCCCACCGAGTCCTTACTCCACAAGGAGCCAGCACAGCCCCCGAAACACGGGGCCTGAGGGAGAGCAGGGAGGGCTCCAGGCCCGAGTGCCCCCATGCCCTTAGCCCTCAGACCATCTCCTTGTCTTTCCAGGCACTTTCCCCAGCCCAGGTACCGGCCCTGCCCTGCATGCCTCAGGCCCCGCTCCTGCGGCCGCTGCTCGGGAAAGGGTGGGCATCCCAGGCCTGCTGGGGTCCTCCACAGGGCGGGCACAGGCAGCTGGAGGTGCTGGGTGTGTGGCGCAGGGACGGGCTGCGCTCGCCCACTGGTGCCTGGGCTGCTGTGTGCATGCATGTGTGTGGCTGTGCCCGACTCACAGTCTGCCTGCATCTCTGCCGTGCACCAGGACACCCAGAGCAACGAGGGGCCACCCACACCCCTGCAGGCCTGTGGCTGCCCTGTGTCCTTGCTGGTCCAGCCCGACTGTCCGCTGGCCCCCTCTGGCTGCCCAGGCTGCACCGAGCGTTTCCGTGACTGCATGCTGGCCCGCAGAGCATGGGGTCGGGCGGGGGGTGTATCCTGCTCTTCCAGGCCCTGGGCCAGTGGTCCCCACCCGTGTGTGGTTCTGTGGCCGAGGCGGGTGCTGGGGTGTGGTGGCAGGTCACGCCTTCACCTGCGGGAGCTCCTCCTTGTGCGTGGAGGGGCCCTGGAGGCCGAGCGTTCAGTGCACACCTGCCTGGGAGACACACGCAGATGGTGGGCACCGACTTCAGATGGTCTGGAGTCTGGCAGACCCTAGACCACAGCCCATGGCCTCTTGGATGATGGGGAGGGGAGGGACTTGGGCTGGTGGCCAGAGGGCAGGTCACGCTCTCGTCTCTGCTCCAGTGAGGCCTTGTGGGCCCGGGTCTCAGAGAGGGGCCCAGCCATGTGGTGTGCCAATCTGGGAGCTCCAGGAGGGCAGGGTGTGCCAGGCAGCCAGGTGGGATGTGGGGAAGCCGTCTCAGCTTCGGACCCACTCTTGGGGCCTGCCCAGGATGCGGCCGCGTTGCTGAGGAGGAGGTTAGTCAGCGGCCTGCTCCAGCCCGGGCCTCCTGGCCTGGCCAGCTTCCCAGTGAGCTGCATCTCACCTAGAACAGGGTCCCTTCCCTGAGTGAGTCCTTCTCCTCCAGTCTGACGTGAGCCCTGCCATGAGGCAGGGCCAGCCCCGTCTTCACATCTGAGCCTGGGCCCCCACTTCTCCCCTACACTTGGCCACCTGGGAAGAGAATGGGGTCTGCAGGAGCCTGGGGCAGCCCTCCCGCCTGGCGCTCACGGCCGCCCTCCCTGCAGAGGCCCAGCGCCGGCCCTACTATGCTGACTACTCGCCCACCCGCCGCTCCATTCACTCACTGTGCACCAGCCACTATCTCGATCTCTTCATCACCTTCATTATCTGCGTCAATGTCATCACCATGTCCATGGAGCACTATAACCAACCAAAGGTGGGTGCGAGAGGGCCCTTCCTTCCCGCAGACCAGGGTGGCGAGGGGGCCCTTCCTTCCCCCACACCAGGGCGACAAGAGGGCCCTGGGGCTGGGGCACCCCCAGTGGGGCAGCTAACAGCACGTACAACCCAGGACTGGCACTCCGCTGAGCCCTCACTGGGGTTTGCATGGGGGATGTGGAGATTTTGTGTGAAAACAAGTCAGTCTTTTAACATTGATTGAAACTCCCCTCCCCCTGCCCTGGAGGCCCCTCCCCAGCCTGGCCGTGCGTGTCCCACCCGTGAGGAGGGGCTGGCAGGCCGTGCATGTCCCATCGTGAGGAGGCTGGCAGGAGACAGGAGGGCCTGAGATGGGAGTTTCTCTTTACTCGGGTCCCCCTGTATCCTATCCTTTCCTCAGTGGAAGGACATGATCCTCCCAGCCTTCCAGAGGAAGGAGGTAGTCTCGGTAGCAGTAAGCCTTTGAGGCTGAGCGGACTCAGCTCTGTGGAACGCATTTTGTGTGGAGCTGAGGATGGCCGTGGCCAGAAACCAGGAGCATGGGCTGGGAGGGGCAGGGTGTTCCCTCCCCAGAGGTTCGTCCTCAGAGGGTGGGGGGCTCCAGGGTCCATCCAGGCAGTGCCTCCCAGCCCAGCCCAGGCTGCATACCGTAGGTGCTCAGAGTTGGGCCCTGTGAGCCCATGTCCCCATGCCCCCGAGGTGCTCAGGTCGGTAGGGGACAGTTGGGAGGCCAGGACACTGCCGCCGGGGCGCACAGATGGCTGCAGCGTGTGAAGTGGGCGGGCAGCTCAGGGTGGCTTCCCAGACCGGAGACCGTGGCGTTCAGCTGGGCCTGTGGATGCTGGGAGAGTAGCTTTCACTCATTCACCTGGTCAGACGCTTCGAAGCACTGCCTGTGTGCTGGGCTGGAGGAGGGCCGAAGAGGCTCCCGGGGCCCAGGAAGGAGCTGCTGAGCTGACCTGGGAGCCTCCAGGGCCGGCCCCCGGGGTCACTCACAGGCGTGCAGAGTGGGAGCCAGGGGAAGAGGGGTGGCCCCAGCCCCACCTCAGCCAGCCCGACCCTCCACCCCCAGTCGCTGGACGAGGCCCTCAAGTACTGCAACTACGTGTTCACCATCGTGTTTGTCTTCGAGGCTGCGCTGAAGCTGGTGGCGTTTGGGTTCCGTCGGTTCTTCAAGGACAGGTGTGTGGGGCAGGGCCGTCTCGGGTTCTGGGGGCCCCTCGGGGCTCCAGAGGCTGGGGCAGGTGCGGCCGCAGGCTTTTCCACGGGGGGGCAGAAGTGATGCTGCTGAGCCGAGGCGGGGACCCCGGGCGTGTGCGCTGAGCCTGCGGCCTCGCAGGTGGAACCAGCTGGACCTGGCCATCGTGCTGCTGTCACTCATGGGCATCACGCTGGAGGAGATAGAGATGAGCGCCGCGCTGCCCATCAACCCCACCATCATCCGCATCATGCGTGTGCTCCGCATCGCCCGGGGTAGGTGCCCGCGCGCCCGCCAGGTGCCCTCTGCGGGTGGAGGGTGGGGGCTCGGCCTTAGGTGGGAGTGAGGGTAGGCGCGACCAGGGTCCCCAGCCCAGCCCTGCTGACGCTCAGCTCCCGGCCCTAGTGCTGAAGCTGCTGAAGATGGCCACGGGCATGCGCGCCCTGCTGGACACCGTCGTGCAAGCCCTGCCCCAGGTAGGTGGAGCCCTCACCATCCTCAGCGCAGGCCCCACACGCGCCCGAAAGAGGAGGTTGCAGGGAGGGCCTCGCCGCCCCCGCTCTCCCTCATTTGTCTCTGGTCCCTCGGTTGTGCGACGGCTGAAGCCGTATCCCTGCTGTGTGCAGTGGGTGGCTGGCTGGGCTGGGAGAGGTGGATCCAGCCGCTGCCCTCTGGCCTCCGTCCTCTGGGCAAGACCCATAACTGGGACCACCTGCCCAGTGCACTTCCAGAGGCAGGGGCTGTGGAGAGCCGGAGGGATCCAGGCAGAGTGCAGCAGGTGGCCAGGGCGGGTGTGTGTGCGCCCAGGACCACACCCAGGATGCAGGCGTCAGCCGCAGGCCTGGCTCCCCCTCAGAGCCCACATGGGCCCAGCCTCCCTGCTTCCTGTGCCCCTGGCCCCTGCCCAGATCCTTTCTGGCCTCCACAGCCAAGAGACCCAATGCAGTGTCCTGTCCATAGTCTCTAGTACACCTGTCCAAACCTCGTGTCCATCTATCCACCAGCCCAGCCACGTTCCCAGCCACCCGCCACCCCCATGGCTGCCCATGCACCTGGCACCTCCTCTTCCCAGTCATTTCCCGTCTCTGTGCCATCTGTCAGTTGCCCCCTGCCTGTCTTCTGCCTCCCACCTCAGCCGTCCCCACTCACCCTGTCCTCAGCGGTGTGCCTAGCTTCATCCGAGTAACACTCCCGAGGGCCCGGTGCCGCTTCACCAGGTGCTCAGCTGTGCAGAGGAGGGACGTGGAGTAGGGCAGGCCTGGCCAGCCTTGGAGGGTGCGCTGCCCGGCGGGGCAGTGTGTGCAGATGCTGGGGCTGGTGGGGTGGTCCACAGGAGAGCTGTGGCAGGGGAGGGGTGAGGCCCAGGCCACCTGCCAGGACTCCTCAGTCAGCCGCGTGCCGGCCTGGGCCCCGCCATGGAATCTCTGAGGTAGCCCCTGAACAGGGTGGGCCAGAGCCCTGGGGGAACCTGCTGGGCAGAGAGTGTGGAGTGGGCTCTGGGCCAGAGGCTGATGCTCAGGGGGAGGGCGCAAAGAGAGAAGCCAGTGTGGGCGAGCATGGAGGGGTAGGTTGTGTCTGTCTACCTGGTGAGACCATGGAGCCCCGAAAGGGGCGTGGGGCTGAGGAACGGGGGTCCCCGCCCAGCTCTGGGAACTTGCTTCCACTTGGCCTGGAAGAGGGTGGGCCGGTGGGGCCTGGTGGCTGAGGCGCCGAGTGCCCTGCAGCATGGGCTGAGGCCTCCCTGCCCGCCTGCCTGACCCGGCTCTGCTTCTCTCTCATGTAGGTGGGCAACCTGGGCCTTCTTTTCATGCTCCTGTTTTTTATCTATGCTGCGCTGGGAGTGGAGCTGTTCGGGCGGCTGGGTGAGTGGCCCCTGCGCCCTCCTCCTGACACACACGGGGTCCTGATAGGCACCCCCGTGCCCGTCTACTCACAACGCAGTCACATGCCTGCGAACAGTGCGGGGCCTGATGGGGGCCACACACCCGCTGGGCACCCTCACTCGGGCCTGCGTCTGAGCCTTTTCTGCACGAGGCCGAGGCTCCTATGTTGACGCAGAGGCCTGCACCCAGGCTTGTGACACGTATGCAGACGTGCACACAGCAACACAGACACAGGGATGCCTGCCACACACGAGGGGAAGCGAGTATACGTGGAGACGTGCACGCACAAACATCTAGAAACACACGCCGCCATCCCTAATGCCACGTGGTCCCCGGAGACAAATGCTGGCTGTGTCCCCTCGCCTGGTGGCTGTAGCCTCCCGAGGCCCCCACCCAGGCCTCAGCCTCGGCCCAGGCTGGGCGGGGCAGGCAGGGACCCTCCTTAGATGGCCCAGCCCTGCCCCTACCGGGTCCCACTTCAGACAGCCCAGTCCCTGCCAGGTCCCTCCCCCGAGCCCCGTTCTGACAGGTGTGACATTGTCACAGTCCAGCATCTGTCCACCGGGCAAGCTTGATTCTGGTCAGCCGGCCCCCACTTGCCCCCCACCACGCACAGTCCCAGACACAGACAATGATGTTTCTTCCACGGTTTGGGGTCGCAGCCGCCAGGCCTGATGAGTCCCAGCCAAGGTGCGGCAGCAGAGGCCTCAGCCCAGGGGCTCCGGCCTCACACCCAGGGTCAGCCTCTGCTGGGCAGGTCGAACCACCGGGGCCTCGTCATCCACATCCTCTGGGCTGACCCCGCCTCTGGGCTCCCCAGGGAGCATGTGGAGGCTGGGTGTGTGTCCCGCCTCCACCCAGAGCAGGCGCGGCTGACCGGGCGGGGTGTCCCTCCCTTCAGAGTGCAGTGAAGACAACCCCTGTGAGGGCCTGAGCAGGCACGCCACCTTCAGCAACTTCGGCATGGCCTTCCTCACGCTGTTCCGCGTGTCCACGGGGGACAACTGGAACGGGATCATGAAGGTACCTGCCATGGCCGTGACCCTGGTACCTGGCAACCCCAGTGGCGTTTCAGGTTTTCCCAGGACTGGGCCGGGTCCGTCCTTGCCGGGCAGGGGGAAGGGCGTGGCACTCCCAGGGTGGTGCCCACAGGTGGGTGTGGACCCCAGCCTGCAGCTGCCCCCCGCCGCAGGACACGCTGCGCGAGTGCACCCGCGAGGACAAGCACTGCCTGAGCTACCTGCCGGCGCTGTCGCCCGTCTACTTCGTGACCTTCGTGCTGGTGGCCCAGTTCGTGCTGGTGAACGTGGTGGTGGCCGTGCTCATGAAGCACCTGGAGGAGAGCAACAAGGAGGCACGCGAGGATGCAGAGTTGGACGCCGAGATCGAGCTGGAGCTGGCGCAGGGCCCCGGGGGTGCACGCCGGGTGGATGCAGACAGGCCTCCCTCGCCCCAGGAGAGTCCGGGCGCCAGGGACACCCCAAACCTCCTTGTCGCACGCAAGGTGTCCGTGTCCAGGATGCTCTCACTGCCCAACGACAGCTACATGTTCCGGCCTGTGGTGCCTGCGGCGGCGCCCCACCCCCGCCCGCTGCAGGAGGTGGAGATGGAGACCTATGGGGCCAGCACCCCCCTGGGTACGGCAGCCGGTGGGGCCAGCAGGAAGACGTGGGCTGAGTGGGAAGCAGGACAGGGCAGTGAGAGGGAGGATGGCCGGACAGGGAGGAGGATGGGGCAGGCCAGGGTGGGGCAGGAGGGAGGGTGGGTGGGAAGGAGGATGGGGGCAGGCAGGAGGGAGGATGGAGGCCAGGCCGGGGAGGCCGGGTGTGGGCAGATGAGGGGACGACTGGGTGGGCAGGTGAGAGGGAGGACGGATCGGGCCAGGGCTGGCCAGGAAGGAGGATGGTGGCAGGTTGGGGGAGGACGGGGTGGGTGGAAGCCGGGCGGGAAGGAGGGTGGGGGCAGGTTGGGGGAGGACGGGGTGGGTGGAAGCCGGGCGGGAAGGAGGGTGGTGGCAGGTTGGGGGAGGACGGGGTGGGTGGAAGCCGGGCGGGAAGGAGGGTGGTGGCAGGTTGGGGGAGGACGGGGTGGGTGGAAGCTGGGCGGGAAGGCAGGGGCAGAGCTGCCAGCTTAGATTCTCCCCTGCCCCAGGCTCCGTGGCCTCTGCACACTCGCCGCCCGCGGAGTCCTGTGCCTCCCTCCAGATCCCATTGGCTGTGTCGTCCCCAGCCAGGAGCAGCGAGACCCTCCACGCCCTGTCCCCTCGGGGCACAGCCCGCTCCCCCAGCCTCAGCCGGCTGCTCTGCAGACAGGTAGGAGAAGCTGTTGCCTGCAGTGGAGGCTGGCGGGGGTGGGGGGCTTACAGGGATGCCCTCTCTCATCTGAAGGACCAGCAGATGAGGACAAGGCCCAGGGAGGGTGGCACTGGGTCCTTGGGGCTCTAAAGTTTTCTGCCTGCTGCTTGGTGGATCTCGGAGCATTGGGCCCAGGTGGGTCTTCAGGCCTGTGAGCCTGTCTGTGGCTACAGAGCTCCTGGCTACGGGGACCCGAATCTTCTTGGAACCACAGCCTCAGGCCCCAGGGTGGGCAAACAGCAGTTTCTCAGGCCCACCCCATGACAGGCAGACGGCAATTTTCCAGGCCCCATGTGGGCGTGTGTCCCATGGTGGGCAGACAGCGGCTTCTCCGGTCCTGGCTTGTGCTCAGATGTCCCAGCCTCACCCACTTGCAGCTTCAGCTCCTCTTCCTGCCTCTCCCTGCCTCTTGCTGCCCAGTGCAAGACCCCCGTACCGCATGGGAGCAGTTAGGAGAGCCCCATCCTGGGGGTGCCCAGCTGGGCTGCTGGTGTCCCGGAGTGGGGAGGTAGCCTCAGCTCTGTGCCCCTGGGGGCCGTGGCATCTGTGCCTGCAGAGTAGCGGGTACAGGCTTTCTCCAGGAGCCTCACAGGTCAGGAGTGAGACTGGGATGTCCACACCAGTGGCTTCCAGCCCCATCTTGAGGGTCAGGAGCCACCCAGGGGACCTGCCCACGTTGGCCTCTCTAGGACCTGGATGGTGAAGGGTCCCCGGGTCCCGGCCACCGATAGGGCTCTCCCAGGTTCGTGCTCCTCCCTTTGCCTCCACATCCTACAGGAGGCTGTGCGCGCTGATTCCTTGGAAGGGCAGATTGACGGCCCTAGGGACACCCTGGACCCTGCGGAGACTGGCGAGAAAACCCTGGTGAGGCCGGTGTCCCAGGGGGGCTCCCTGCAGTCTCCCCCACGCTCCCCACGGCCCACCAGCACCCGCACCCGGAAGCACACCTTCGGACAGCGCTGTGTCTCCAGCCGGACGGCAGCCCCGGGCGGAGAGGAGGCCGAGGCCTCGGACCCAGCCGACGAGGAGGTCAGCCACATCACCAGCTCCGCCCGCCCCTGGCAGCCCGCGGCCGAGCCCCAGGGCCCCGAAGCCTCTCCCGTGGCCGGCGGCGAGCGGGACCTGCGCAGGCTCTACAGCGTGGATGCTCAGGGCTTCCTGGACAAGCCGGGCCGGGCGGACGAGCAGTGGCGGCCCTCGGCGGAACTGGGCAGCGGGGAGCCTGGGGAGGCCAAGGCCTGGGGCCCCGAGGCCGAGCCCGCTCTGGGTGCGCGCAGAAAGAAGAAGATGAGCCCCCCCTGTATCTCGGTGGAGCCCCCGGCGGAGGATGAGGGCTCCGCGCGGCCCCCTGCAGCGGAGGGTGGCAGCACCACCCTGAGACGCAGAACCCCGTCCTGTGAGGCCGCCCCTCACAGGGACTCCCTGGAGCCCACGGAGGGCTCAGGCACCGGAGGGGACCCTGCAGCCAAGGGGGAGCGCTGGGGCCAGGCCTCCTGCCGGGCCGAGCACCTGACCGTCCCCAGCTTTGCCTTCGAGCCGCTGGACCTCGGGGGCCCCAGTGGAGACCCTTTCTTGGACGGTAGCCACAGCGTGACCCCAGAACCCAGAGCTTTCTCTTCAGGAGCCATAGTGCTCCTGGAACCCCCAGAAACAGAGCCTCCCATGCCCGTCAGTGACCCCCCAGAGAAGAGGCGGGGGCCGTACCTCACAGTCCCCCAGTGTCCTCTGGAGAAACCAGGGTCCCCCTCAGCCATGCCTGCCCCAGGGGATGGTACAGATGACCCCGTGTAGCTCGGGGCTTGGTGCCGCACAGCGCTTTGGCACTGGGGTCTGGGGGCCCCGCTGGGGTGGTGGCCCAGGCGGAGCCGTGCGTGGACCCTGACTTGGGTCCCGTCGTGAGCAGAGAGGCCCGGGGAGGATGACAGCCCAGGCCCTGGTTCTCTGCCCAGTGAAGCAGGAGTGGCTGCTGGGCCCCGCGAGCCCCCGTCCGTTCTGGTTCGGGCTTCTTGGAGTTTTGCTGCCAGCCGAGGCTGTGCGGGCAGCTGGGTCAGCGTCCCGTCGTGAGAGAAGCTGTGTTTGTGGGACGAAGACCAGGCACCCGCCAGAGAGGGGAAGGTACCAGGCTGCGTCCTCTCAGGCTGCGCATTGTTACAGGACACTCACTGGGGGCCTGGGCCCTTGCCGGCAGCAGGTGCGGCCACCGCGGCCCAAGGCCACCTTCACTCACAGTCTGAGTTCTTGTCCGCCTGTCACGTCCTCACCACCCTCCCCTTCCAGCCACCACCCTTTCCGTTCCGCTCGGGCCTTCCCACAAGCGTCCTGTGACTCTGGGAGATGGTGACGTCACATCACTAAGGAGCCGACTCCGTGGAGTAACGCGCCCGGCACCGACGCAAATCGGGCCTCCCCTCCATCTGGGGGCTTTGGCCGCGAGATTCCCGTTGACACCTTTGTTTTGTGTGCTTTTAAATTCAGGTTAAATGTTGCAATAATCTGATGCGGAAGACTCAGCTTCTCAAGGGAGAGGGAGGGGGCGGAGCGGAATAAATAGTAACTTATTTAAGAAATGCGCTTGGATTCCTGCCATCAGTCAGGGGCGGGGAAGGGAGCGCCATCCCCAGACGGGCGCAGCAGGCACTTGGCCAGCAAGACACAGGAGACTAGCAGAAGGAAGAGTCCGGGGAGGAAGAAACCAGCCAGGAGGGGGAGCCTGGGGTACCCAGATCCTGGGCCCCCTGAGGCTGTGGTGTGGCGGCGGATCCAGCTCACATAGGCGGGGACACGGGTGTAGACCCCTGGCCTGTTGGGGCGGCCGCAGCCCTCACCCCAGCTCACAATGCCAGCCTGCACCCAGGCACCGTTCACCTGGCAGACCAGGGGCCCCCCGGAGTCATCCTGAGGACAGAGAAGGCGAGCATGGGGAGCCGAGAAGGTGGGGAGCCCCTCCCTGGGCTGCACCCACCCCCGTCCTCTGTCACGGCCTGGCAGGCTCACCTGGCAGGCATCCCCGGGGCCCTGGGCACACAACATGTCGGGCCGAAGAATGCTGCCCCCAGGGCCAGGGTAGTCCCGGCGGCAGGTCTCTGTGTCCACCACCGAGACTTCTACCTCCTGAAGGCTGTAGGGGGGTGGCAGAGGCTCTGGGGTGGGGGAGACAGGCTTCAGGGAAGGTTGGAGCATCAGGCCCTGCCCTGGGGGGATGGGAGACCTTGCCAGACACAAGTCCAATGCCACTGTGACCCTCGTCATGGCACGTGGGTTGTGATCTGATGTTTGGCCGCTGCTCTGGACCCACACGATAGGCTTTGAAAAGGGACAGCCGACGGGGGCGGCCTTGGCCGGGTGTGCAGGCCACCAGGAGCAGGTGGTGGCATCAGCGTCCCTCAGGCCAGCTCTCTTCCAGCTGCCCTTGCCTCCCTCCATCCCAGCATCCCCACACAGGCTCCTCACCTCCCTCCCGCGTGTAGCCCCAGCCAGTCACCCAGCACCGGCTCCCAGGGCGGAAGTCATCTGAGGCCTCCGGGAGGCAGACGGGCAGGATCCGGCTGGAGAGGGTCACGGGGACACTGAGTTGCACCAGGGCGATGTCCCCGCTGGACCCCGGCGGTCCCGAGGGGCTGGAGTGCAGGATGATCTGCCTCACGGTGGAGAAGTGGGGAGACAGAGTGATCTCCAGCTCCCCCAGGTGCACCTGGTAATCGGAAGAGTTCAGGGACCTGGGAGGGAAGGTGGGTGGGTGTTGCGGGCATCAGTGCCCTGAGAGGGGCCGGCTGCAGAGGCCGGAGGTGAGCATCGGCCCTGCCCAGACCCCACCCCTGCGGGCATCTGAAGCCCAGCTCTTCCCTCCTGGGCTCGGGACACACACAGCCTGGGCAGTGGCCTCACCCTCCAGGGTCCAAGGACCACGGTAGCACCTTGGGGTTCCTGCCAGCGCCCGGAAAAGCCAGCAGCACACCCGAGACCAGCAGGGGCTGGTCAGGAGGCAGATTGCAAGCTCAGTTTCACATGAAGAGACAGCGGCGGGGGCGCGGGAGGGAGCCGTCGGTCCCTGGAGGTGAGCAGAGACCGGCAGAACCTCACAGAGAGTGGGCAGCCAGCTTCTCCCTTTCCACTGGAAGGAAACAGGCTCAGAGTTTCCAAGCCTCAGAGTGAGTGAAGACCCGGTGGAGGCCTGTGCGCTGGCGTAGGCCCCACTCAGGCCTGGACGTTCAGAGTGCCCCTGCCCAGCCAGACTCACCCGGAGAAGCAGTGGGCAGCTGTGAGCACCCACTGGGGGCTGATCAGGGACCCGCCACACACGTGCACCCTCCACAGGCGGAGGCTGGCCTGCCATGGCCATGCGCCGGCCCGGGCAGCGTGGCCCCCCACGATCCGGCCTCCTGCACCCGAATGCTGCGGCTGGCCACACCCTAAGTCGAAGGAGGAAGGGGTGGCTGGTGGGGATCCCAAGAAACCCACTGTGCTTCCTCCAGGGAGCCTTCCCTGACCACACCTGCCTTCTCAGGGACTTCGCTCTTCAGCTCCCCTTTCTGCCGGCCTTTCCCCGCAAGCCTCGCGGGTGCAGCAGAAATGACAGCCAGCAGCCGTGAGCGCGCCCGGTGCGCAGGCTGCGGTTTGTAAGTGCCATGCTCCACAAACTAACCAGGGCTCCCCGGGCAGCTAGAAAGGGGCTCAGAGAACGGTGGAGCCCCCGAGAAGGCCGGAAGTGGCTACCTGGTGGGCAGTTTTCCTTCAGGGGAGGTGGAGATGTTCGGAGCTGGATAGAACGGGGGAGGGGGGGTACACGGCACTGTCCGAGGTGCTCAGGGTCTCTGAACTGGACGCTTGATAATGTAACTTTATCTCCTGTGAACTTCACCTCAGAAAATTAGAAAGAAATTAGGAGGAAGTCGGCTTGAGGCCCACCGGCCGCACTTGGGGCCGCCTGAGCTGAATAATTTTGCTGGCAATGGAGTGTGGGCACTCGGCTGCATGGAAGGGAAGCTGGGATGTAGACAGACGTAGAGATTTATAGACAGGGAATGGGTCTGGGGGTGGGGCGTGGGCTCTCCTGCACAGCAAAGCCCCCAGCTGGCTCCTGGGCCACAGTGGGGACCCTGCGGGGAGGAAGTTCAAGGAGGGCCAGGTGGCTTTCATGGCCTCAAAGCATCTCCCAAGGTACAAACTGACCGCAGTGGTGGGGGAGACGGCCCCGGCAGCAGACCCCGGCCAGCCTCCCTCAACCGAGAGATGTGAGCGGAAACCACCTGACAAACCATGGCCTCCCCAGTGGGACCCCCAGGGAAGGAGAGGGTCGTCTCCGAGGCCCCCCTGCCAGGCCTTGCCTGCACCCACCCCTCACCGCACACCTGTTGGAGACGTACCTGGCTGCAAAGCCCTGAGGGACACACCTGTGGGAAAGAGACGGAGGGCCCAGGATGGAGGGGGCTGCCGAGGGGAGGGGTGTGCAGGCTCCAGAGGCCCCTGCACGACACCTGCCAGGCCTCAGGGTGACACTGGGGTAGGCCCTGGCCCTGAGCAGAGGGGCCCGGCCTGGTGAGGCTGGGTTAGCCGCTGTCTCACTGGCCCGGGGCTGGGTGGAACCAGCCACGGGCCATAAACGGCAGCTGGAGGCCGGGAGTTTGGCCTCAGGCCTGGGCCTCCTCCCCACCCTCCAGGTCCTGCTCGGGGGAGAAATCACCAGTATTCTGGGTCCTGGGACTCCCGGCACCCCCAACTCCCACCCGCACCTCCCTCCTGCCTCTGTCCCCAGGCACGGACAGCCGGGCCTCCAGCCAGGGGTGCAGTCTCCTCAGAGGAGACACGGGGCCCCACAGGGTGGGGGCTCAGCGTGTTCCTCCCTCCCTCAGGCCAGCCGCCAGCTTCACCCCCACCAGGGATCCAGGCTGGAAGCAGATGCCCCCCCATCCTCATACCCAGGCCAGGTCACCCACCGGGCACAGCCAGGAACAGCAGGAGGCCACGGGCCCCGAGGGCCATGGTGTCTGCCCACTGTAGGGAGAAGGAGGAGGGCCCGCCTGACCCTTGGACCTGCTGGGCGTGGGGGATAGGGGTGGCCACACGCCTGCTGTCAGGCAGGGCGGGAGGATGGAGGAGGCGGGAGCTCCACAGACGGCCCCACCTGTTCCTTCCGCACATCTCCTAAGAAGGTCGTCACCTGCATTTATCCCATGTGGGTGCCACAGCCCTGGCACCAAGTGGCCGGCAAGGCCCAAGGGCACAGTGGTGAAGGACAGAAAGCAAGCACCACTTCTCACCCTATGTCTGCTCCGGGGCCAGGGCTGAGGGAGAGGTAAGTGTCCCTATCAGTGCCGCCCCCTCCAAGAAGCCGTCCCTGGTTCCCTCAGGACACACTGGCCGCCTCTCCTCCATCCTCTGGGAGCCCAGTCCTCGGGGTTCCTCAGGAGGGTCCCAATCAAGGCCCAGCAGCCCCATGGAGACAGCTCAGGCCCTCGTGACAACCACCCTCTGAGAAGTCCCTGTCCCCACATCGGGCAGCAGGTCCCGTGCTCGCTCGGCAGATCAGATAGGCGCCGTTTCGCTGCCCAGCCTGGACTGGCCCTTCCTAACCGTCCTGGCCGCCCCAGCCTGATGACCCAGCTGATAAGGGGCCCTGGGCAGTGCCCGGGACTTTCCTGCCCCCTCCCGAGATCCAAATCACAGGCCGGGCTGGAGGGTCCGCCTGAGACCCTCGAGGTCAGGGATCCCCTCTTTGATGTGGGGAACTGAGGCACGGGGGTGAAATTGCCTGACCACCCACCAGGGTGTGGCCTCCTGGGCACAGACTTGGCCTCCTGCACGCCAGCGCGGGGGGCAGCCAAGGCTCTGAACTGTAGTCTCAGTGTTTTTCCTGGTGACGAATAAGGACACCACCAGCCTCTCCCTTCGCGTGCGGGGCCAGCAGCGCACCCACGACCGGGCACCCTCCTCCCTTACGGCGGCCGCACACCTGATGGCAGCGGCACACCTGGAGGGGTTGCCTTGGGGGAGGCAGGACAGTCCCATCCCACACAAGGGAACAGAGTCTGAGCCACCAGTCCGTGGCCCAGGGCACCCCTACCCAGGGTGATGTCATCCAGTGGGGAGGAGCCTGAGGGGCCAGGGTCTTCATGGAACCAGGTCCTCTAGTCCTGACCTCGAGGGCTGTCCCCAGGTCCCCACAGGCGGAGACTTCGGGGCCCTCACCTGTCCCAACTCAATTCACCTGCAGCACTGGGGACCCCGTATCTCTGCCTGTGCCCCAGCACGCCGCTCCCAGCAGTGTGTGCCACACCACCCAGATTCCAGGCCTGCTGGGGAGAAGGAAGCTCCACACACCATCCCGTGAGCCCCACATTACTGTGATGTGGTGCCTTTCCCACCCCCGTCAGACAGGAGAGCCAACTGAGGAACAGGGAGGGGGCCTGGCCCTGGCAGTGGCCTCCAGCATGGTGGGGTCTCCTGTAACCCAGGACCCTGGGAGACCTGGGGTTGCTTCTGTCTACAGTAACCTGGCCACCTGGGCGCTGTCCCCTCAGTAGGAACCCTGGACCCCCCACTTGCCCTCCACCTCACACCCCCGGGGACAGGGAACCAGGGCCTCCTGCCAGCAGCCACATGGGTGATTGATCTTGGAGCAGGTCACCCCGTCCCAGTCAAAACGCAGGTGGCTGCAGCCGTGGCCAATGGCCTGCCTGCCGCGTCCTGAGAGACCTTTCCTGTTGAAGCCGACGCTCACTTCCGCCAGTGTCACTGGGCTGAGCTTCGGTGAGCTTCCCAGGAATCTTGGATCTAATTTGGGAAGCTCTGGGACTGGAGCCTGCCCCGCCCCCTCCACCTAGTGGCCGGCCCCTGCTGTCCACCTTCCCTTACACCGGAAACCCCGGGTCCGTGTTGCTTCCCTTCAGGGTCTCATGCCTCCGACTCCCACCCCGCAAAACCGTCGCTGGGCGTGCGGAAGTGCTTCTAGGGGCTCAGTGCTCACTGGGAGTCACCCCGTGCTGTCCCTGTGATCCCTAGAAGGTGGGATGGGCCAGAGGGAGGAAGGAGGGCTGGAGTTCCAGATCCATCTTCATAAACAAGACGCTGGGCCTGCAGGACAGGAGCCGAGGGATGGGCTCCTGGTGCCCCTCTGTCCCCGCCCTCCAGGGGCTGCAGAGACAGAGGTCACGTGGGACTGAACAGGGCACTGGGAGTCGAGTCCACCCCTTTCGAGGACAGAGGTCATTTGCAGAGATCCGGCCGACTGAATGCACATCTCTGCATCTGACAGTTGGAAGGAAAGAGTGAATGTTTTCTTAGAGATTTTTCTTTTTTTTTTTTTTTTTTTTTTTTTTTTGAGACGGAGTCTCGCTCTGTCGCCCAGGCTGGAGTGCAGTGGCACGATCTCGGCTCACTGCAAGCTCCACCTCCCGGGTTCACGCCATTCTCCTGCCTCAGCCTCCCGAGTAGCTGGGACTACAGGCGCCCACAACCGCGCCCGGCTAATTTTTTGTATTTTTAGTAGAGACAGGGTTTCACCATGGTCTCGATCTCCTGACCTAGTGATCCGCCCGCCTCGGCCTCCCAAAGTGCTGGGATTACAGGCGTGAGCCACCGCGCCCGGCCTGAGATTTTTCAACCAGAATAGCCTAGCCCCACATTTCATTTATGAGTATAATCATGTTCAAATATAAAACGCAAACAAGAGCCTGGGATAAAATGCAACACTCGCCAGACGCCAAGGGCTCACATAATGATGTAGAGAAAGACCTCAAAATGAATTTGAAAATGTGAAACTCAGGCCGGGTGCGGTGGCTCACGCCTGTCATCCCGGCACTTTGGGAGGCCGAGGCAGGCGGATCACTTTGAGATCCGGAGTTCGAGACCAGCCTGGCCAACATGGTGAAACCCCATCTCTCCTGAAAATAACAAAAATTAGCCGGGCATGGTGGCGGGCGTCTGTAATCGCAGCTGCACGGGAGGCCAAGATGGGAGGATCGCTTGAGCCCAGGAGTTCAAGGCTGCAGTGAGCCCTGATCACACCACTGCACTTCAGCCTGGATGACAGAAGTGCAGGCTGAGTGAGATCCTGTCTCAGAGCAAACAGCTGGGCAAAGCGAAAGCGTTGGACGGAGGGGCGGGGAGAAGACCTCGTGAGAAGCGCAGGGTAGGGGCTTGTGATGGGCAGCCCCAGGGCTCCCAGTGACCATGCTCTCTCTTGACCGTTGTGGGGACCTAGCTGTCCTTTACAATCATCTTTAAATTGCCAGAGTGGCTCTGTGTGACCTGAATGCTGGGTGCGTTGTGTGGGGAGAAGCCATCCCCAGGGACCAGGGCTGCCCAGGAGACCCCATCCCACAGTGAATGGCTGTGCCTTGGGGGCCGGGAACCTGCAGCTCCGGCAGCTGTCCCCAGCACACCTGGACGCCTCCTCCCCCAGTGACATCCACAACCAGAAATAGCAACCCACACCAGTGATTTTCATGCACTTTAATAAGGTCCAGCGCTCAGAAGGATTAGCACCCACCACCAGCTAGCTGGGCAGGGGAGGGCCGGAGGGCCCGGTGCAGGGGTCAGGCTCAGGACAGTGGAGGGGGCTCAGGATGGGGAAGGGTCCTCAGGACAGGGGAAGGGACTCGGGACAGAGCAGGGGGCTCAGGACAGGAAAGGGGCACTCGGGACGGGGCAGGGAAGGTGTGGGGGGCAGTCGCCACCTGGGTCGGAAGCAGTGGTGTTTTGCACAGGAGGGGCTGGCCCTCCGCTGACCCGGGTGACACAGGCCTGGCTCAGGGCTTCTCGGGGACGTAGCGGTGGATCCAGTCCAAGTAGTAGGTGATGCGAGTGTAGATTCCGGGCCGGTAGGGCTGGGCACAGCCCTCGTCCCAGCTGACCACGCCAGCCTGCAGCCAGGTGCCATTCACCTTGCAGACCAGGGGCCCTCCGGAGTCGCCCTGCGAAGGGCAGGGGTCAGTGCTCGCCGGCCAGGCCCGGGCGTGGGGGCTGTGGTGCAGGGCGGGGAGCACGCAGAGCCCACCTGGCAGGTGTCCCTCCGGCTGTTCCCGGCACACAGCATGTCGTCGCGGATGATGCGAACGTCATCCCCCGTGTAGAGGCCAGAGTGGTATTTCGCATCACAAATGTGGTTTTCCATTATGGGGACCTTCACCTGCTTCAGGGGAAATGGCGGTGGGAGGGGCACTGCGGGTGGGGAAGAGGGTGCAGACTCAGGAGGGGGCCCGGCAACCGCCACCCGGAGCCAGAGGGAGCCCAGGGGCTGGGCCGTGGCTAAGACCCAGCACCCACTTCCCACTGTCCCCGGACCCACCATCATTGTCCACGTCGCCCCAGCCGGTGACCCAGCACGGTGTCCCCGGGGGGAAAGTCTCTGAGGCAGGGGGCAGGGTGACCGTGTGGATGTGGCTGGAGACGTTCACGGGCTCCTCCAGCTCCAGCAGGGCAATGTCCGCCCCGGTCTGGACAGTGTAGAACTGCGGGTGCACGATGATCCTGCTGACCGGCAGCAGCTGGTCCTGGTAGTAGAGGTGCTGCTCTCGCAGCTGCACCCTGAGGTCGGCCAGATCCTTGATGTCCCTGGCCAGCGGAGGCTCCCATTCAGGGCCCTGGGCAGCCTCCAGGAGCACCCGGGAGCCAGGGCACACATCCGGCCCTCGCCCACCCCACCAGGCCCCGGGAGACTCACGGTCCCACGCAGTGTGCCGCGGTCAGCACCCACTGGGGGTGGATGAGGGAGCCCCCGCAGATGTGCATCCAGTACTGGTCGTGGAGTCTCAGGCTCACCTGCCAGGGCCACTTGCTCCTGGGGGCCTCCTTCCCCCCGACGATGCCCGCTCGCTGCAGGGCCTGGCCTGGGGCTGGGGCAGGAGCCAGTTCAGGACCAGGAAGCAGTCCCCGCCTGGGCCCAGCCCTTCCCTGTGTGGGGGCCAGCCCGGCCTCCCCAGAACCCACCCAGGCCCTGGCCTGTGGAATGTGGTGAGGGGCAGGGTGGACCCCGGCTGGGACTCACCAGGGGCCGCGTGGGCCGGGCTCACCAGGACGGGCAGCGCCAGCAGCAGCAGGTTCAGCATCTGGGGAGCAAGGAGGGGCATCGTGGGCCTGGCCGGGGCTCACGGGGCAGGGCTGGGGGCTGCAGATTGTGGGGTGAAGAATGGAGCTGGGACGGGGGGCCTGGGTCTTGGTGCTCTGAGTCTGAGGCTGGGCCACTCTGCTCCAGGCGACGCTGATGTCAGGGTCTCTGAGAGTGGGGACTTACCCTGGCCGCTCGCTGTTCTTTCTACCCAGCAGGCTTTCCCTTCCCCATTTATCCTTCCAGATCAGGACGGCGTGGAGGAGGGGCGCTGCGCCCTCCCATCCAGATACGGAGGAAGTGGGTGACTCAGACCCAGGGCCCCCATGTAACACGTGCCCCCGCCACCCTGACGCCCTCTGTGTGTGGGGCTGCCAGGCAGGCCCCGCCGAGGGCTGAGCACTGGAGGCTCGCAGCTCCGCCTGTCAGCTGGTGGATCCCAGCACCGGAACGCACCACCTTCCCGCTGGTGGGATCAGCTGCCCTGTCCCGGTGCCAGGAGGCCTTCAGGCACAGCTGCACCCAGGCGGCCTGGCTGCCCCATGCTACGAGACCAGTTGCCCTGAAACCTGTTTCCCCAAGAGGGACGCGGGATGGGAACTCATGACCATGGGCCACCCTCCAAGAGACAGGAAGGAGCCCATGAGGTGGGAACATGACAGGTGTCATCTCTCCTATGGACTCCGAATCCACGGGGGTGGGGCCAGCCCTCCTCGACTCACTTGGTGGGGGGCTCACAAGAGATCTCCTTGTCAGATGAGGAAACAGCCTTGAGAGGGGACAGCACCGAGTGTCCTCAGCCAGGAAGGGGCCCTGCTGTCCACCCTTGGTATGAGACCCAAGTCGTCCTGTGAGTCCTCAATGTCCACCTCTGGGGCTGTCCGTGCAGGTTCCCTGGTCTGCAGGTGCCTTATTGTCATGGGATCTGAGCTTCATCTGCAGAGGGAGGAACAGACGGGAGTGGGGTGCGACCCCAGGAGACCCAGCCCAGCTCTTCACGGACTCACCCCAGGAGACCCAGCCTGGCTCCCCACGGACTCACCCTAAGCCCCAGCCAAGCTCCCCATGGTCTCACCCCCAGTCCCAGCCCAGCTCCCCACAAACTCACCCCAGGAGACCCAGCCTGGCTCCCCACGGACTCACCCCAGCCCCAGCCCAGCTCCCCACGGACTCACCCCAGCCCCAGCCCAGCTCCCCACGAACTCACTCCAGCCCCAGCCGCAGCTCTCTGTGTACTCACCTCCAGCCCAGACCCAGCTCCCCATGGTCACACCCCCGGTCCCAGCTACCTGTGCTCTCCGTCCATCCAGCACTGACACTGTCCCTGCAGGTCTGTCCACCCCACCTCCCAACTCCCCTGGGCCTGCTGGTCACTGAGGCCTCCAGCCCACCTCCTCCCCTTCTGAGCCCCAGGACCCCCTACCTGTCCCCCGACTGCCAACACAGGGCCACTCCAGCGCTCACCCTGCCCCCACCCTGCCTGGGACCAGCCTGGTTTGGGGCTGACGCTGCACACCAAGGCCATATCCACCTGAACTCCTTCCAGGCAGCATCCCCAGGGCACAGGCAGGGGTGGCCCAGACCGCTCCTGCTCACGACCCTGCTCCTCATCCATTCTCTGGACAAACTCCCCAGAGGCCTCCACCTGCCCCGTCCTGGTTCCATGAACGAGGCCCACAAGATGGGACCCTCAGGAGCCCAGGAAGTGAGGGGATGGGGTGATGGGGGACACCAGGGACGAGGGTGGTGCAGGGACACGGGAGACACCAGGGTTGACAGTGAAGAAGAGACTCAGGGGACCCTAGGGCTGGGGGAACCCAGGGACACACAGGACGCCAGGGCTGGGGGAACCCGAGGACACACGGGACTGTGGCTGGGGGAACTCAGGGACACACGGGACACCAGGGCTGGGGTGTGCAGAGGGCTCTGGCACCCCCGCGTCAGGGGCTCTGGTCCCTCCTCCTAGGAACGCCCCGATAGGGTCAGGCCTGGGAGGCGGACCAATCAGCAGCGTGGGGATGCGAGTGCTTTGACTGGCTAACCCTGGGCCCATCAGGGCGAGTCCTGGGCACCCTGCCCCGATCCCGGCCCCTCACCTGGGGTGCTGCAGGGCTGGCTCCCAGGCCATTGACAGACATTGGGAAAGAGGCCACACGGGGCAATGTCCCCGAGAGAAGGGTGGGGAGCTGGGTTAGACGACAGTGACATGTCAGGACTCAGTGCAGCAACGGGAAACTCAGCCCCAGGAGCTTGTGGGCTGGGGAGACGGACACTGGCATGTGGAGAGGCCCAGGCAGCAAGGACTCATGAGACAGAAAACTGGAGAGGAGAGAACGGTACAGATGCTCGGAGGCATCTGCAGGGGGGTCCCCCGGAGTCCTTGGCCCAGTGCCGGAGATGCAGAGACACGCAGAAGTCACGTCAGAAACAAGAACCACCAGAGAAGGTGGGCAGAGGAGTCCGGGAGTGCCCGCAGAGCTGGGAATACCATGTGTCCCCACCGGCCAAGTGTAGAAACCTTGTCAGAGGCAGGCATTGGAGAGTCCTCAGAAAGGTATCGAAGGGTACTAGGGGAGAAAATTTTCCCAAAACCGAAGGCTTCTCTGGACCCACCCTCACAAAGCTGAAAAGCAAACTGCAGACGGATCCAAATGATTTCAAGTAACTTAACTGCCTGTGAGAACACATCCCAAAATGATGTCAAGGAATATAACACAATCCAGCACGCAACAAAACACTCCAGACAGTATTCACGAGACGTGGGGGCTACTCAAAAACAAGCAGGCGCCCAGGCGCGGTGGCTCACGCCTGTAATCCCAGCACTTTGGGAGGCCGAGGTGGGCAGATCATGAGGTCAGGAGATCGAGACCATCCTGGCCCACATGGTGAAACCCCGTCTCTACTACAAACATAAAAATTAGCCAGGCATGGTGGCAAGTGCCTGTAATCCCAGCTACTCGGGAGACTGAGGCAGGAGTATCGCTTGAACCAGGGAGTCAGAGGTTGCAGTGAGCCGAGATTTTGCCACTGCACTCCAGTCTGGCAACAAAGCGAGGCTCTGTCTTAAAAAAGAAAAAAAAAAAAAAGTAAGCATGAAGAAGGTTGACCCTCCAATAAAAAAATCAGTCATGGCCAGGCATGGTGGCTGACACCTGTAATCCTAGCACTTTGGGAGGCTGAGGTGGGCGGATCACAAGGTCAGGAGATCAAGACCATCCGGGCTAACACGGTCAAACCCCATCTCTACTGAAAATACAAAAAACTAGCCGGGCATGGTGGCGGGCACCTGTAGTCCCAGCTACTCGGGAGGCTGAGGCAGGAGAATGGCGTGAACCTGGGAGGCAGAGCTTGCAGTGAGCAGAGATCGCGCCACTTCACTCCAGCCTGGGGGACAGAGCGAGACTCTGCCTCAAAAAAAAAAAAAAAAAAAAAGAAAGGAAAAAAAGAAATGGGAAAGGAAATTCTGCGGAAAGAAGATAAGAGATGAAAATCTAAACCTAAACTAAGGGAAGGCAAGCTCTAGAAATGGAAACAGCTGTGACTGTGTAAGACAGTTTTCTCTCTCAAAAAATGTTGAAAAGAGAATTGACAGTTTGAAGCAACAACAGTAAAACAAGTGCAGGTATTGTGTGGTTTATGGAATACACACAGGTGTGATGTGTGCTACAGTAACAGAAGGATTCAGGGGAGACCAAAAGCAGGTTGTCCCAAGGTGAAATTGCACATGAAGTTGTATGGTGTTTGGAATTCATATACTTTATTTTTTATTTTATTATTATTATTATTATTATTATTTTTTTTTTTTTGAGACAGAGTCTCGCTCTGTCGCCCAGCCTGGAGTGCAGTGGCGCCATCTTGGCTCACTGCAAGCTCTGCCTTCCAGGTTCATGCCAGTCTCCTGGCTCAGCCTCCCGAGTAGCTGGGACTACAGGCGCCCGCCACCTCGCCCAGCTAATTTTTTGTATTTTTAGTAGAGATGGAGTTTCACCATGTTAGCCAGGATGGTCTCAATCTCCTGACCTCGTGATCCACCCACCTTGGCGTCCCAAAGTGCTGGGGTTACAGGCGTGAGCCACCGTGCCCAGCCCATACACTTTATTTTTTATTTATTTATTTTTTTTATTTTTTATTTTTATTTTTATTATTATTTTTTTTTGAGACGGAGTCTCGCTTTGTCGCCCAGGCTGGAGTGCAGTGGCCGGATCTCAGCTCACTGCAAGCTCCGCCTCCCGGGTTTACGCCATTCTCCTGCCTCAGCCTCCCGAGTAGCTGGGACTACAGGCGCCCACCACCTTGCCCGGCTAGTTTTTTTTTTTTTGTATTTTTAGTAGAGACGGGGTTTCACCATATTAGCCAGGATGGTCTCGATCTCCTGACCTCGTGATCCGCCCGTCTCGGCCTCCCAAAGTGCTGGGATTACAGGCTTGAGCCACCGCGCCCGGCCCACTTTATTTTTTAGAGCAGTTTTAAGTTAACAGACAACTAGGCAGATAGTACAGATAGTATAACCCCCACACCCGCCCCCCCCACACACAGAGTTTCCTATGATGAACATTTTGCATTAGTGTGGTGCATTGTTACAGCTGATGAACAATATTGATACATTATTACTAACGCCCACAGTTTACATGAGGGTTTACTCTGTGTATTGTACATTGTGTTCTGAGGGTCGTACGTGGCAATTGCACAAGTCATGTGTCCACCATTACTGTATTATACAGAATACATCCACTGCCCTCAAAATCTCGTGCTCCATTGCTTCTCCCCCTCCGCAACCCCTGGAAACTACGGATATTTTCATTGTCTCTGAAGTTTTGATTTATCCACCATAGATGATACACTGTTAACTTTTTCCGACTGGCTTTTTTCACTTTTTTCACAGTTAAGGCCCCTCTATGTCTTTTCAAGGCTCGATAGCTCATTGCTTTTATTTATTTATTTATTTATTTAGAGACGGAGTCTTGCTCTGTCACCAGGCTGGAGTGCAGTGGCACGATCTTGGCTCACTACAACCTCCAACTCCCTGGTTCAAGTGATCCTCCTGCCTCAGCCTCCCGAGCAGCTGGGATTACAGGCATGCGCCACCACGCCCAGCTAATTTTTATGTTTTTGGTAGAGACAGGGTTTCACCATGTTGGCCAGGCTGGTCTCTATCTCCTGACCTCGACCTCGTGATCTGATCCGCCCGCCTCAGCCTCCAACAGTGCTGGGATGACCGGCGTGAGCCACCGCGCCCGGCCGGGTTGCTTGCGCTGGGATGACAGGCGTGACTATGCGCCCGGCCGGGTTTCTTGTTCTCTTTAATGTTGACTTTGAGAGTTCTTGGTATATTCTGGATAATCATCCTTTATCAGATACGAGTTTTGCAAAGATATTCTCCCAGTCTGTGGCTTGTCTTTTCATTCTCTTAACAATGTTTCTTTAGAGCAGAGGTTTTTAATTTTTTTTTTTTTTGAGACGGGGTCTTGCTCTGTTGCCCAGGCTGGAGTGCAGCGATGCGATCCTAGCTCGCTGAAGCTTCAACCTCCCAGGCTCAAGTGATCCTCCCACCTCAGCCTCCCGAGTAGCCACCGGTCTGTCCAGTTTGGGAGCAGTGCTTTGCCCTGTGAGCCCAGTTCTCAGATGGCTGTTCAGCTGCATTTCATTTTGCCCAGCGTTTCCGATGTGGTTGTGAGGATGGACTTGATGACTTCCAATCCCTTTGTATGTCCGAGTGGGAACTGAATGTATAGATATATTTTTTATTGAGAGAAAATTAAATAAACAGAATGCACAGACCTGAAATGTCCAGTTCAATAAATTGTGATGATTCCACACCTGTGTAACCATGGCCCAAAGCAAGATGTATCACCCTAGGGTGTCTGCTCCCCGCCCCTTCAGGCAGGTGACCGAGAGGTGAGGAAACACCCTAGGGTGATGAAAATGGCCCGTGTTCCTGTCGCTCCACCTACGAAGGGCTTTGAAATTTCCTTCCAGCTAGATTTGTCCTTTTTGGTGCAGAGATCTTGCGTGCCTTCTATTAAATGTATTCCTGGTGTTTGACTTTTTTATTGTGTAGTAAAGGGTATTGATGTTCGCGTTGATCTTCCAATATTCATGGCTGGCATTTAGAAATAAAATAATACTTTTGTGTATTGGTTTTGTATCTCGCAGCCCCGCTAAGTCCCTTAGTCCAGGGTGTGTGAAACCTGGATTTTCTATGCAGCGATCGGACGTCTCCCTCCGGAGCGCTGCACTTCCCCGAGTCTCCACCAGAGGGGGCCCCTGACCGTGCAAAGCGGAGCCCGGGCGCGGCCGAGGCAGGCGCTGGGAGGAAGCCGGGGCGGGGCGTTTGTGGGAGGGCGGTGCGGGGGCGGGCGGGGGGCAGGGCAGGTGCGGGGAGAGGGCAGGGCAGGTGCGGGGAGGGGAGGGGAACTTCCAGCCCTGGAATAGGCCCTGCGTGTGACCCTAGCAGGTAACTGCACCCTCTCTGCCTCAGTTTCCCCACGGGGAGAAGAGACTGCACTGGGGTGCGAGCCCAGGCTGTGCAGGCCTGGAGCGGGGTCTCCCTCCAGGCCTAGCCTGTGGCCATTGTCCTCCACTCCCCTGGGAGGAGGGAGCTGCAGGGGCTCATGCAGGTCAGGGGCCAAGGGTCAGAGGTTGGGGGAGGAAGAGCCACTGAGGCTGGCCCAGAGATCACTTAGCCACCAGAAGCAGGAGACAGCCAAGAGGAGGACGAGTTGGAGGAGGAGGAAGAAGCCCCCCGGAAGGGGAGCCTGGGGAGGCGCCTGAGCCCCCGATGCTGGGGCCGGCTCACACAGGCAGAGAGGAGGGTGTAGACCTCTGGCCAGTCCGGGAAGCTGTAGCTCTTGACCCAGCTCATGACACCAACCTGCCCTAAGGAACCATGCACCTGGCAGACCGGAGGCCCTCCCGAGTCACCCTGAGGGCAGAGAAGGCAAGGACTAGCAGGTGGGA